>NC_000067.6:29036510-29219010 GCF_000001635.26 Mus musculus
TGACCTTAGGTGGGGCTGCTTTTGATCCCAGTTGTTAACATTGATTTTATCCCAGTTGGTTCCTGTTAGCTTTTCATTATGCATTTCCCCTGTTTTGTTGTAAAAGTAATTTTGAACCAGATAACTGCAAAGTACCTTGAATGGCATTAATGTATCATTTAATTTCTTTTTTTTTTCTATAATATAAAAGACTGATGCTCACTTTGACAAAAATATATCCAGATATACATTCTCTATGTGTCTGTGTCTGTCACTGTCACCTTTTTTATTCATTTATTTATTTTTTGCCTTATTAGGCTGTCCATTTACTTTTTTTTAAATATAATTTTATTATGTATTTTCCTCAATTACATTTGCAATGCTATCCCAAAAGTCCCACATACCCTCCCACCCACTTCTCTACCCACCCATTCCCATTTTTTTTTTTTTTTTGCCCTGGTGTACCCCTGTACTGGGGCATATAAAGTTTGTGTGTCCAATGGGCCTCTCTTTCCAGTGATGGCCGACTAGGCCATCTTTCGATACATATGCAGCTAGAGTCCAGAGCTCCGGGGTACTGGTTAGTTCATAATGTTGTTCCACCTATAGGGTTGCAGATCCCTTTAGCTCCTTGGGTACTTTCTCTAGCTCCTCCATTAGGAGCCCTGTGATCCATCCAATAGCTGACTTTGAGCATCCACTTCTGTGTTTGCTGGGCCCCGGCAGAGTCTCACATGAGACAGCTATATATGGGTCCTTTCAGCAAAATCTTGCTAGTGTATGCAATGGTGTCAGCGTTTGTAAGCTGATTATGAGGTGGATCCCTGGATATGGCAGTCTCTAGATGGTCCATTCTTTAGTCAGAGCTCCAAACTTTGTCTCTGTAATTCATTCCATGGGTGTTTTCTTCCCAATTCTAAGAAGGGGCACAGTGTCCACACTTTGGTCTTCATTCTTCTTGAGTTTCATGCCTTTAGCAAATTGTATCTTATATCTTGGGTATCCTAAGTTTTGGGATAATATCCTCTTATCAGTGAGTACATATTGTGTGAGTCTCTTTGTGATTGTGTTACCTCACTCAGGATGATGCCCTCCAGGTCCATCCATTTGGCTAGGAATTTCATGAATTCATTCTTTTTAATAGCTGAGCAGTACTCCATTGTGTAAATGTACCACATTTTCTGTATCCATTCCTCTGTTGAGGGGCATCTGGGTTCTTTCCAGCTTCTGGCTATTATAAATATGGCTGCTATGAACATAGTGGAGCATGTGTCCTTCTTACCGATTGGGGCATCTTCTGGATATATGCCCAGGAGTGGTATTGCTGGATCCTCCATTAGTACTATGTCCAATTTTCTAAGGAACCGCCAGACTGATTTCCAGAGTGGTTGTACAAGCTTGCAATCCCACCAACAATGGAGGAGTGTTCCTCTTTCTCCACATCCTTGCCAGAATCTGCTGTCACCTGAATTTTTGATCTTAGCCATTCTGACTGGTGTGAGGTGGAATCTCAGGGTTGTTTTGATTTGCATTTCCCTGATGATTAAGGATGTTGAACATTTTTTCAGATTCTTCTCTGCCATTCAGTATTCCTCAGGTGAGAATTCTTTGTTCAGTTCTGAGCCACATTTTTTAATGGGGTTATTTGATTTTCTGGAGTCCACCTTCTTGAGTTCTTTATTTATATTGGATATTAGTCCCCTATCATATTTAGGATAAGTAAAGATCCTTTACCAATATGTTGGTGGTCTTTTTGTCTTATTAACAATGTCTTTTGCCTTGCAGAAGCTTTGAATTTTCATGAGGTCCCATTTGTCAATTCTCGATCTTACAGCACAAGCCATTGCTGTTCTGTTCAGGAATTTTTCCCCTGTGCCCATATCTTCAAGGCTTTTCTCCACTTTCTCCTCTATAAGTTTCAGTGTCTCTGGTTTTATGTGAAGTTCCGTGATCCCCTTAGATTTGACCTTAGTACAGGGAGATAGGAATGGATCAATTCCCATTCTTCTACATTATAACAACCAGTTGTGACAGCACCATTTGTTGAAAATGCTCTCTTTCTTCTACTGGATGGTTTTAGCTCGCATTTCGAAGATCAAGTAACCTTAGGTGTGTGGGTTCATTTCTAGGTCTTCAATTCTATCCCATTGGTCAACTTGTCTGTCATTATACCAGTACCATGCAGTTTTTTATCACAATTGCTCTGTAGTAAAGCTTTAGGTCAGGCATGGTGATTCCACCAGAGGTTCTTTTATCCTTGAAAAAAGTTTTTGCTATCATAGGTTTTTTGTTATTCCAGACGAATTTGCAAGTTGCTCCTTCCAATTCGTTGAAGAATTGAGTTGGAATTTTGATGGGGATTGCATAGAATCTGTAGATTGCTTTTGGCAAGATAGCCATTTTTACAATGTTGATCCTGCCAATCCATGAGCATGGGAGATCTTTTCATCTTCTGAGATCTTCTTTAATTTCTTTCTTCAGAGACTTGAAGTTTTTATCATACAGATCTTTCACTTCCTTAGTTAGAGTCATGCCAAGATATTTTATATTATTTGTGACTATTGAGAAGGGTGTTGTTTCCCTAATTTCTTTCTCAGCCTGTTTATTCTTTGTGTAGAGAAAGGCCATTGACTTGTTTGAGTTAATTTTATATCCAGCTAAGCTGTTTATTAGGTTTAGGAGTTCACTGGTGGAATTTTTAGGGTCACTTATATATACTATCATATCATCTGCAAAAAGTGATATTTTCACTTCATCTTTTCCAATTTGTATCCCCTTGATCTCCTTTTGTTGTCAAATTGCTGTGGCTCAGACTTCAAGTACTATGTTGAAGAGGTAGGGAGAAAGTGGGCAGCCTTGTCTAGTTCCTGATTTTAGTGGGATTGCTTCCAGCTTCTCACCATTTACTTTGATGTTGGCTACTGGTTTGCTGTAGATTGCTTTTATCATGTTTAGGTATGGGCCTTGAATTCCTGATCTTTCCAAGACTTTTATTATGAATGGGTGTTGGATCTTGTCAAATGTTTTCTCCTCATCTAACGAGATGATCATGTGGTTTTTGTCTTTGAGTTTGTTTATATACTGGATTACGTGGATGGATTTCCATATATTAAACCATCCCTGCATCCATGGAATAAAACCTACTTGGTCAAAATAGATGATTGCTTTAATATGTTCTTGGATTCGGTTAGTGAGAATTTTATTGAGTATTTTTGCATCGATATTCATAAGGGAATTTGGTCTGAAGTTCTCTATCTTTGTTGGATCTTTCTGTGGTTTAGGTATCAGAGAAGATGTGGCTTCATAGAATGAGTTCGGTAGAGTACCTTCTACTTCTATTTTGTGGAATAGTTTGTGCAGAACTGGAATTAGATCTTCTTTGAACGTCTGATAGAACTCTGTACAAAACCCATCTTGTCCTGGGCTTTTTTTGGTTGGGAGACTATTAATGACTGCTTCTATTTCTTTAGGGGATATGGGACTGTTTAGTTCATTAACTTGATCCTGATTTAACTTTGGTACCTGGTATCTGTCTAGAAATTTGTCCATTTCATCCAGGTTTTCCAGTTTTGTTGAGTATAGCCTTTTGTAGAAGGATCTGATGGTGTTTTGAATTTCTTCAGGATCTGTTGTTATGTCTCCCTTTTCATTTCTCATTTTGTTAATTAGGATGTTGTCCCTGTGCCCTCTAGTGAGTCTAGCTAAGGGTTTATCTATCTTGTTGATTTTCTCAAAGAACCAACTCCTCATTTGGTTAATTCTTTGAATAGTTCTTCTTGTTTCAACTAGGTTGATTTCGCCCCTGAGTTTGATTATTTCCTGCCTTCTACTCCTCTTGGGTGAATTTGCTTCCTTTTTTTCTAGAGCTTTTAGATGTGTTGTCAAGCTGCTAGTGTGTTCTCTACAGTTTCTTTTTGGAGGCACTCAGAGCTATGAGTTTCCCTCTTAGAAATACTTTCATTGTGTCCCATAGGCTTGGGTATGTTGTGGCTTCATTTTCATTAAACTCTAAAAAGTCTTTAATTTCTTTCTTTATTCCTTCCTTGACTAAGGTAACATTGAGAAGAGTGTTGTTTAGTTTCCATGTGAATGTTGGCTTTCCATTATTTATGTTGTTATTGAAGATCAGCCTTAGTCCATGGTGATCTGATAGGATGCATGGGACAATTTCAATATTTTTGTATCTGTTGAGGCCTGTTTTGTGACCAATTATATGGTCAATTTTGGAGAAGGTCCAGTGAGGTGCTGAGAAGAAGGTATATCCTTTTGTTTTAGGATAAAATGTTCTGTAGATATCTGTTAATTCCATTTGTTTTGTAACTTCTGTTAGTTTCACTGTGTCCTTGTTTAGTTTCTGTTTCCACTATCTGTCCATTGATGAAAGTGGTGTGTTAAATTCTCCCACTATTATTGTGTGAGGTGCAATGTGTGCTTTGAGCTTTACTAAAGTGTCTTTAATGAATGTGGCTGTCCTTGCATTTGGAGCTTAGATATTCAGAATTGAGAGTTCCTCTTAAAAGGTTTTACCTTTGATAAGTATGAAGTGTCCCTCCTTGTCTTTTTTGATAACTTTGGGTTGGAAGTTGATTTTATTTGATATTAGAATGGTTACTCCAGCTTGTTTCTTAAGACCATTTGCTCAGAAAATTGTTTTCCAGCCTTTCACTCTGAGGTAGTGTCTGTCTTTTTCCCTGAGATGGGTTTCCTGTAAGCAGCAGAATGTTGGGTCCTGTTTGTGTAGCCAGTCTGTTAGTCTATGTCTTTTTATTGGGGAATTGAGTCCATTGATATTAAGAGATATTAAAGAAAAGTAATTGTTGCTTCCTTTTATTTTTGTTGTTACATTTGGCATTCTGTTCTTGTGACTGTCTTCTTTTTGGTTTGTTGAGGGATTGCTTTCTTGCTTGTTCTAGGGCATGATTTCTGTCCTTGTATTGTTTTTTTTTTTTTTTTTTCTGTTATTATCCTTTGAAGGACTGGATTCGTGGAAAGATAATGTGTGAATTTGGTTTTGACGTGGAATACTTTGGTTTCTCCATCTATGGTAATTGAAAGTTTGGCTCGGTATAGTAGCCTGGGATGGCATTTGTGTTCTCTTAGTGTCTGTATAACATCTGTCCAGGCTCTTCTGGCTTTCATAGTCTCTGGTGAAAAGTCTGGTGTAATTCTGATAGGCCTGCCTTTATATGTTACTTGACCTTTTCTCCCTTACTGCTTTTAATATTCTATCTTTTTTAGTGCATTTGCCGTTCTGATTATTATGTGTCGGGAGGAATTTCTTTTCTGGTCCAGTCTATTTGGAGTTCTGTAGGCTTCTTGTATGTTCATGGGCATCTCTTTCTTTAGGTTTGGGAAGTTTTCTTCTATAATTTTTTTGAAGATATTTGCTGGCCCTTTAAGTTGAAAATCTTCATTCTCATCAACTCCTATAAGCTGTAGGTTTGGTCTTCTCATTATGTCCTGTATTTCCTGGATGTTTTGAGTTAGGATCCTTTTGCGTTTTGTATTTTCTTTGATTGTTGTGCCTATGTTCTCTACGGAATCTTCTGCACCTGAGATTCTCTTTTCCATCTCTTGTATTCTGTTCCTTATGCTCGCGTCTATGGTTCCAGATTTCTTTCCTAGGGTTTCTATCTCCAGAGTTGCCACACTTTGGGTTTTCTTTATTGTGTCTACTTCCCATTTTAGGTCTAGTATGTTTTTGTTCATTTCCATCACCTGTTTGTATGTGTCTTCCTGTTTTTCTTTAAGAACTTCTACCTGTTTGGTTGTGTTTTCCTGTTTTTCTTTAAGGACTTGTAACTCTTTTGCAGTGTTCTCCTGTATTTCTTTAAGTGAGTTATTAAAGTCCCTCTTGATGTTGTCTACCATCATCATGAGATATGCTTTTAAATCCAGGTCTACCTTTTCGGTTGTGTTGGGGTGCCCAGGACTAGGTAGGGTGGGAGTGCTGTGTTCTGATGATGGTGAGTGGTCTTGATTTCTGTTAGTAGGATTCTTACATTTGCCTTTCGCCATCTGGTATTCTCTGGAGCTAGTTGTTATAGTTGTCTCTGGTTAGAGCTTGTTCCTCAAGTGATTATGATAGCCTTTATCAGCAGACCTGGGAGACTAGCTCTATCCTTAGTTTCAGTGGTCAGAGTACTCTCTGCAGGCAAGCACTCTTCTTGCATAGAGGGTGCCCAGATATCTGGTGTTCAAACCTGTCTCCTGGCAGAAGTTGTGTTCCACTCATTAGAGGTCTTAAGATCCCATGGAGGGTCCTGTGAGGACCTTGGGGTTGTCCAGAAACTCTGAGTACAAGGAACTCTGCTGCTGGAGTGAACCAGAAGGGACTTGTGCCCCTGGTCAGGCCGGGTTATCTGCTTCCCTAGTTAATGCAGTGTCAGGTCCCACACGACTGGATTGGAGCAGATGCTGTGTTCCACTCACCAGAGGTCTTAGGATCCCGTGGGTAATCCTGTGTGGTTCCTTGCAGGTGTCCGGAGACTCTGTGGGCAAGGCACCCCAGTGCTGGAGTGGGCCGGAAGCCACTGTCACCCTTTTGTTGGCAATTCCTTGCCCACCTGTCTGGAACCCTAATTTCTTCCTTGGATTGAGGGATGCCAACTGAGGCTGGTCCTTGGCAACAAGATTTTCTGTTTCTTTGTGCTAGCTTGTGTACACACACACACAAACACACACACACATATATATATATACTGAGTCTTTTGTTTAGAATTTCAAACCCTCCTTTATAATAGTGTTAAAGTACATAATTTTTATGTTGATTTAATTTGAATTGGCCAGGCAGTGGTGGCACATGCCTTTAATCCCAGCACTTGGGAGGTAGAGACAGGCAGATTTCTGAGTTCGAGGCCACCCTAGTCTACAGAGTGAGTTCCAAGACAGCCAGGGCTACACAGAGAAACACTGTTAGGAAAAACCAAGAAAAAAAATTTAACTTTATATTATCATTTACAACGGCTCTTTTTAATAAGGTTATATTTTTAAATTTAAAATTGAATAAAGTATGTGCTATGTGTTGTTAATGTACAGACAGTGATCCTAGTTGTGCCAGAATGTTCAGTTGAGAAAAGTTGAAAGCCTAAACTGTTCATGCCTATTGCAGTTAAAAGAAGGAAGCATGAAATAGTACTGCAGCACTTCTAGTGCTAGAAAAAGCTTCAGTTAATTCACAGGCTTTTGCAAAGGTACAGAATAGGTACATGGCAATTGAAATGGATACAGTGACTCTGCATCTAGATCTCAATCTATAATAAGATGAAAATGGGACAGACAGAAGGGAAATGTAGCAATTTATTTGAAACAAGGTCCAACATTCATAGTAAAAGAACGGCTTCAGATTCTTCAGGATGCACAAAGCCAGTGAAGTTCTGACATTAAGCACTGAAGCCCTTAGTTGTGTAGGAGGGAGAATTCAGCAGCAGAGGTTGGCTTGAGGCTGTACTACTGCCTCATGAAAGAACCAAGGGGCTGGAGCATCAACACTGTAGTCCCTATAATTCACCCTAAAAGAATTGTATATACCCTAACAGAATTGGCCTCCTTGGCAAAGAGACAGTATCCAACTTATCAAAATCAGAAAAGAAAAGAGAGACATAACAACAGAAACAGAAGAAATCCAAAAAAAAAAAAAAAAAAATCATCAGATCCTACTACACTTAACAAAACTGGAGAGCTGGAAGAAATGGAAATTTTTCTAGATAGATACCAGGTACCAAAGTTAATCAGGATTTGATAAACAATCTAAACAGTCCCATAAACCCTAAATAAATAGAAACAGGCATTAATAGTCTCCCAACCAAAATAATAATAATAATAATAAAATAAAATTAAAATAATAATAATAAAAAAAAACACCAGGACCAGATGGGTTTAGTGTAGAATTCTCCCAGACCTCCAAAGAATACCTAATACCAGTAGTTTTCAAACTTTTCCCCAAAATAGAAACAGAAGGACCACTACACAATTCATTCTATGAAGCTGCAATTACTCTGATACTTAAACCACACTAAAACCCAACAAAGAAAGAGAACTTCAGATCAATTTCACAAATGAATATCATATAAATATTGATGCAAATATACTCAATAAAATTCTCACAAACTGAATCCAAGAACATATCAAAATAATCACCCATTATGATCAAGTAAGCTTCATCTCAGGGATGCAGGGATGGTTTAATATATGGAAACCCATCAACATAATACACTATATAAACAGACACAAAACAAAAAAAAAAATGATCATTGCATTAGATGCTGAAAAAGCATTTGACAAAAATCAACACCTCTTCATGATAAAAGTTTTGGAAAGATCAGGAATTCAAGACCTATACCTAAGCATAGTAAAAGCAATATAAAGCAAAGGAGTAGCCAACGTCAAACTAAATGGAGAGAAACTTGAAGCAATCCCAGTAAAATCAGGGTCTAGACAAGGCTGCCCACTTTTTCCTTACCTATTCAATATAGTATTTGAAGTCCTAGCCAGAGCAATTAGATAACAAAAGGAGGTCAAAGAGAAACAAATTGGAAATGAAGAAATCAACATACCACTATTCAAAGATAATATGATTGTACAATGAAGTGAGCCACAAAATTCCACCAGAGAACTAAACCTGATAAACAACTTCATCAGAGTTGCTGGATATAAAAATAACTGAAACAAGTCAGTAGCCTTCATCTACTCAAAGGATAAACAGGCTAAGAAAGTAATTAGGGAAACAATACCCTTCACAATAATCACAAATAATAAAAAATATCTTGGTGTGACTCTAACCAAGCAAGTGAAAGATCTGTGTGACAGGATCTTCAAGACTCTGAAAAAAGAAATCGAAGAAGGTCTAAGAAGATGGAAAGATTTCCAGTGCTCATAGGCTGACATAGCATAGTAAAAATGGCCATCTTGCTGAAAGCAATCAACAGAGTCAATGCAGTCCCCATCAAAATTCCAACCTCATTCTTCATAATGTTAAAAAGAGCAATTGCAGATTCTTTTGGATTAACAAAAACCTGAGGATAGTCAAAACTATTCTTAACAATAAAAGAAATTCTGGGACAATCACCATCCCTGACATCAAGCTGTATTATAGAGCAATTGTGTTAAAAACCTAATGGTATTGGTAGGGAAACAGGCAGGTAGATCAGTGGAATAGAATTGAAGACCCAGAAGTGAACCCACACACCTATGGTCACTTGATCTTTGACAATTGAACTAAAACAATCCATGGAAAAAGAACATTTTCAGTAAATGGTTCTGGTTCAACTGGCTGTTAACATGCAGAAGAATGTAATTTGATCCATTCTTATCTACTTGTACAAAGCTCAAGTCCAATTGGATCAAGTACCTTTACATAAAACCAGATACACTGAAAGTAATAACAAAGAAAGTGGAAAAAAGCCTTGAGAACATGGAAACGGGAAATTTTTCTGAACACCAATGGCTTATACTCTGAGATCAAGAACTGAAAAAGGGACCTCATAAAATTACAAAGTTTAAGTCAAGGACACTGTCAATAGGACAAAATAGCAAACAACAAATTGGGAGAAGATCTTTACCAACACTACATCCAATATAGGGATAATGTCCAATATATACAGAGAACTCAAGAAGGTAGACTCCAGAGAACCAAAGAACCCTATTAAAAATGGGGTACAGAGCTAAACAAAGAATTTTCAACTGAGGAATACCTTTGGACTGAGTGCAAGGTCCCCAGTGGAGATAGATGTTAGAAGAGACTGAAGGAGCTAAAGGGGTTTCCAACCCATAGGAAGAACAACAATATCAACCAACCAGAAAACCCCAGAGCTCCCAAGGACAAAATCACCAACCAAAGAGTACACATGGAGGCACCCATGACTCCAGCCACATATGTAATCAAGGATGGCCTTGTCGGCCATAAAAGGGAGCCTTGGTTCTGTGAAGGCTCTATGCCCCCAGTGCACTGCAATGCTATAGTGAGGAGGTAGGAGTAGGTGAGTGGGTAGGTGAGCTCCCTCATAAAAGTAGGGAGAGGGAGGATGGGATAATGGGTTTCTTGGGGGAAACCGGAAAAGAGAATAACATTTGAAATATAAATAAATGATATATCCATTAAAAAAAATAAATGTGAGTTGGTAAAATGTAAACAAGAAGAAAAGAAGGAAAACAAAAAGACCTCCTCCATTAGTCTAGCTGCTGTTGACTTTGAACAGTTAAAGCAAGTTTGGTTTTAACTTCTCTGACTTTCTATCAAAGAAATTCATATAACTTTTCTTGCATTTAAGTGCCACTGGATTACTATAAAGGTCTCCATGTAAATAACTAGAGAAGAGTAAATACAACTTCCCGAATGAACATAGAAATGGATGAATGTTTTGGAAAACATTCCAAGCATACATGATATAGACTATCTGTAGAAAAGGTGAATATGTGAAAATACAATCATTAATCAAATATGATATTTAATATAGCTACAGGAACAAATGGTTCTTCACATTGAATAGAATGTCAACCCAGAGGACTAGAGCTGAGGTAGTCATGAATCATGAAACCCTAAATAAAAGATAACTGAAGAATATAGATTGATTATAAAGAATTGTAGGGAGAATCTATTAGTCTCAACGGCAACAAAGACAGCCAACTGAAAAGAGAAATTAATTGGAATGCTGTCGCATTGTTAAAATGTGAAAATGAAGACACTTTGGTCCTATTTCTAGTTTCTGTGTACTATCCAGAGAAGGCACAACTTCCTAGAACATATATCTGACTACCATATTTGGATAGTGATGCAGATGCTCATGTGTATAGAAAAATAAACTGGAAAATCAATATAGATATACTCAAAAACTCAAAATATATTCTCATACAATTTGTCAAATGGATATAACTAGAGCTCTCCATGGCTTGAGGGATAAGATAGATATGAAAGAATTACAATAGGATTTTCAATAGGGATGCATATGTAAACACACACACACACACACACACACATATATATGCATGTGCATGCACAATGCATGTTGGACAATAGAATGCTGCCATACAAACATACAAAACAAAATGCAGTTTGGAGTAAAGAGCAGAGAAACAGGTGGGAACTGGAGTGGAAAAAAATGTATTTAGACGCGAATGCAAAGAGAAATAAGTTATTTTATGTGTCCTATGTATTTAATAATCTATAGGAAGTAGAATGTTGAAGAGGGAACCTAGGGAGAGTTAAAGAAAGAAAGTAAATCGAGGATGAGATGAATTACATTAGTTTACAAAAACATAGTACAAATATACTCTATGCATCAGGCAAGGGTGTTTTGCCATTAATAATGTACATAGATGTTAGGCACACATGTGAAATTTGAGAGAATTTAATCAATAACAGCTAAATTGGAATAGCACATAAAAGAACAAGAAAGGAAAACATGTTGAGAGCACTACAATAATCAGCACTAGTTGACACTTTATAGCTTATAATCCTGTTATTTCTTCATGATTTTTTCCCATTTCTTTTTCCTATCTTTCGTGATAGTGCTTCTTTCTTATGATTTCTCAGATATTTTCCTTCTCTTGACACCAAAGTATTCCTTCTAGTATTCTCTGTAGATATAGCATAGACTTAAGAGTTTTATATTGGTATTTATCAAGCAAAATTCTCATCCTCCTTCAATTTTAATAACTTTGCCAGATCTAATAGTCTGTGTAACATTTCTGGGATTGCAGAACTTGAAGTATGTTGTTCCAAGCCCCACTGGTTACTGGTTTCTTTCAAGTAATCTGCTATTCCACTTTGCCTGCCTTTGCAAGTGACTTGTCTTTTCTGTTTTGCATCTTCAAATACACTTTATTTATTCTCCATTGGTAAGGTTTTAGCTATAATATATCATGGAGAATGAATTTTCCTGTCTTGTTTAGTTGGTATTCTATTGACTTCCTATCCCTGGAGAGTCATCCTTTTCTCTAGGTTTGCAAACCTTTTCTAAAATCTCACTGAACAAATTCTCCATGGTTTCACTATCATATCAATGTTTATTCCCATAATATGGATGTTAGATTTTCATTGTGTGACAAAGGTATCCAATGTTCTATTTATACTTTTAAAATATCCTTAACAAATTGTCTTAGGGTTGTATTCCTGTACATAAAATAACCAAGAAGCAAGCTGAGAAGGAAAGTGTTTGTTCAGCTTACACTTCCACATTGCTATTTATCACCAAAGGAAGTAAGGTCAAGAACACACACAGCAAAATCTTGCTGGCATATGCAATAGTGTCTGGGTTTGGTGGTTGTATATGAGATGTATCCCCTGATGGGGCAGTCTCTGGATGGTCCTTTCTTCTGTCTCAGCTCTGAACTTTTACTCTGTAACTCCTTTCATGGGTATTTTGTTCCCCATTCTAAGAAGGAAATATGTAGCAGAGGATGGCCTAGTTGGCCATCAATGGGAAGTGAGGCCCTTGGTCTTGCGAAGATTATATGCCCCAGTACAGAAAACTGCAAGGGCCAGGAAGCAGGAGTGGGTAGGTTGGGGAACAGGGCCAGGGGAAGGGTATAGGGGACTTTCGGGATAGCATTTGAAATGTAAATGAAGAAAATATCTAATAAAAAAATGAAGAAATGAAAACACACACACACACACACAGGGCAGGAACTTGGAGATAGGAGCTGATGCTGAAGCCACGGAGGGTGCTCCTCACTGGATTGCTTCCTCTGGCTTACTCAGCCTGCTTTTTTATAGAACCCAGGACCACCAACCCAGGAATGGCACCACCCACAATGGGCTGAGACCTCCCAGCTTGAACAATAATTGAGAAAATGCCTTACAGCTGGATCTCATGGAGGCATTTCCTCAACTGAAGCTCCTTTCTCTGTGATAACTCCAGCTTGTTTCAAATTGACACACACAACCATTCAGTACAATAATACTGAGTGATCCATCCGTTCCCTCTACTTTGTCTTCATCTATGATTCCTTGTTTTTTAAATAATTCATCTGGTCTGGCTTCCCACTGAGGTTTTTTGTTTGTTTCGTTTTTATTTAGTAATCTCTTGAGGTTTCTTTTGTTTTTGTTTTTAGTGTGATTTCAACTTGAGGGTTTTTTTTTTAATCTAAATCTATTTTCATAGTTTGAATTTATTTTCTTATTTGTAAATATCTCTATGTTATTTGAGTTATTTCACTCTAGCTAAAACTACTTTTTGAATTCATAGTCTGAAAATTCTTCCTGGTTATTTTTTCAGAGGAGCCATTACTATGGAAGCAGTATGGTTTAGGGGATAGATGCTGTTTAGGATTTTTGTGTTGTTATTATTTCTTCATTGGAGCTTGTGTAATTGAAACTCTTTTCTTTTTTTGATGCCATTATTGTTCAAGTCAACTATTTTGATTGTTTGTTTTAGTTAATTTTTACACAGGGTTTCTCTAAAGTTCTGTCTGTCCTGTCTCACTTTGTAGACCAAGCTGGTCTCAAACTCAGAAATTTGCCTGCCTCTGCCCCCAAGTGCTGGGATTAAAGGCGTGTGCCAGCAATGCCTGGCAACTTTCTTCTTTTGATGGAAGTATTTATAATGTTCAGGAGGAAGCTAACTCCTAGTAGGTTTGGGAGGTCAATCTTCACTGTTTGTCTGAAATTTGAGTTTACAGTCTTTTTGTCAGGATTTCTCCTTGTGAGATACATTCAGGTCTTCATCAGTTGACTAAGAAGTTTGCAGCAAGTGGCTATGTACTTGGGTGACTGGTCTTGGGTTTCAGGGACATATAGCACAGTGGAAAATTTCCTGCAAAGTAGTTGGAAAGGAACTGATGGGTCTTCAAGGGATGAAGGAACCATGCTGCATGAACTGCTTGGAGAATTTCTTGTGGAAGCAGCCTTTGTAATAGGGAGTCTTAAAGGAAGATCAAATTAGCTGGTAAGCAACACATGGAACAATCTAAATGGAATAAGCTATGCTGGGGAGTGCAGCTTGATGGGTTGTATCTTCTAGTCAAATGGGTGACCTAGAAAGTTCTAAAGAGTTCTGTGATCTGTTAAGTTCGAAAGGAGGTCAAGGTTTTTATCAAACTACCATGGGAAACATGAATGAAGAGCTACCATGGAGTGTGTGCAAAACTTCATGTTTGAAACAAGGACCAGCAATTTGTTTTAAACTAGAGCTTTAATTAAAGCATCTTTGTTATTTTGAACATGTCCCCTCATTTGTAAAAGTGATTGAAATCTGTGGTGTACAGGCTGTCTCCTGAGAGGCTTTGCTAGACCCTGACCAATACAAAGGTGGATGCTCACAGCCAACCATTAGACTGAGTTTGGGGTCCCTGATAAAGATTTGGAGAAGGGACTGGAGGAGCTGAGGGGGTTTGCAGTCCCATGGGGGGAGGAACAATGTCAACAGGCTAGACACACGCCCCCCCTGGAGCTCCTGGGGACTGGACCACCAACCAAAGGGTACACATGGAGGGACCCATGACTCCAGCAGCATATGTGGCAGAGGATGGCCTTGTTGGACATAAGTGGGAGGAATCACCCTTGGGCCTGAAGCTGTTCAATGCCCAAGTATAGGGGAATGCTAGGGTGGGAAGGTGGAAGTGGAGGGGAGTACCCTCATTTAGGCAGGGGGAGAAGAGACCTGGAAAGGAGATAACATTTGTAATGTAAATAAAGAAAATATCCAATAAAAGAAAAAATTAAAGGGGAAAACAAGAAAACCATGTCAAAATCCTGGTGATGGCAATTGAACTGCTACTAAAAAATCCTATGGACAGACATCTCTTATACAGCAAAACATTAATTCATTTCTTTCAAAAAAAAATAAATTCCAAAGAGATGCAGATACAACACAGGAGGAGGGAAGCTAAGCTACCCATCCCTCTTACTGAGAATGATCCAGTTAAAATGTCTCAATCTCAGGCTTTTGATCTTTTATCCTCCATGATATTATCTCATCCTGGGATAACTGAAATTATATATATGGTTAAATTCAATGAATTATCAATCAGCTTGTGACCATGCAAATCTTTGAAGAGATATTTTTTGTCACATCTCTGGTGTTTATAAGAATACTTTTCATATTCTGCTTTGATTACTTTATACTAGTTTGCTAAAAGTGATTATAGATAAGCTATGCATCTTAAAATGATTAACCGAGGGCATTAAAGAAGCCATAACACCAGAATGGGAACAGATGCTTACATGTGCATGCATATGCTCTCTAGGTTTTCTTTTCTTTGTGTCTTTTCCACCCCCTGTCTGAGGTAGTGTATCTTAATGGACACTTATCGAGGCCAGACTTTGACATCATGATGTCTCTGTCCTATTACCATCTCACAATATTTTCAAAATTTATTTCTTTTATTTTCCTTTTTTGCAAGATAACAATATAATAACCACACTAATACTTTTGCTTTCCTCCCTCTGAATCCTTCGAAATATCTATTTCAAATGCATATCTCCATTTTTCATTAATTACTATTTTATACACATACCCGTATACCCTTACACACACAAACAATATTTATGTATTTCCTGGACTGATTGTACCATCTTGCGTACCAACATGATCTTCCCTAGGTAGGACTACTCTCATTTACATCATTCCTTAGACAAAGTAACCCAATTTAATTGTTTTCTTTGGGGGAAGGACAGTGTCTCCTAGTGATGTTGGTCATTTCCACTGCACTTGCAAGCAAGAAAGTTCCTGGTATCAGCCTGACTTGCCACTCTCTCCACACAGTTTCAAAGTTATAGGGATTCATAGCTGTGCCTTATTTCTCAAAGGCATCTTTTGGGTGAAGACTCAGGTCCCTGCATTTATGGATCCTCTGCTTTAGCCTCTAAGCTGTCACTTCAGGCCCAGAATGTGTGTGTGTGTGTGTGTGTGTGTGTGTGTGTGTGTGTGTGTGTGTGTGTGTGTGTGTGTTTGTTTTTTGTTTTTTGTTTTGTTTTTTGTTTTTTGTTGTTTTTTTTTTCAGGAATGTGTAGATTGCAGCCTATACACTACGTAAAACTCCAAATTAAACTACCACATTTAGCCCAGCAATAATAATACCAATTTTGTCTGCTGTAACCTTTGCTATTCTGTCTTTTATAAAGTGTTGTGATTACTTCTGCTAGTTTTTCCTTAGATTATGACATGATTAAGTATTAATAATACCACTTGTGCCTTTTCACATTTCAGTAAGGATTCATTTATTTCCTAGAAGCTATACTGCACTGTTATCTCTTTGAGAAAAAGATAATTTTGTTCTTAAATTCACCAAATATAGTTTGGATGTGCATCAAAAATACATTCACCCAGGTCATGACCTTAGCATACTTGGAAAAATTAATGATGATGAAAGTACCAAGTAATCACACATGCCACGTGTAATTTAAACAGACACTTATTATTTTCTGGGATAGCTAATAGTCTTCATGGAATTACTTAAGTTACATCTCTCCTAATTTATGATACAACTTACAGTTGCACACCAAGCTTTACTGAAAAAAAAAAAAAAAACTGGAGGAAGTAATTGACCACTGTAGACTGCTCAGCATCAACTGTCTGAATGAAGGATGGCATTTCAATATAATTGGAAGATTCAAAGCAAGTAATTTAATGCATGGCAAAGTAATTTCACACTTTAAAATACAATGGCTTCAGCCAGTCCGTAGTTTAAATGCTTTTATTACCCTAAACCAGAGATATTTAACATCATATGTGGTATACATTTAAATGTGGCACATTAGAGCTTCGTACTGGAAAAGTTTAATGTATGTGCTAAGAGCACATTAATAAATGTTCTTGGTAATGTTTTTATGATAATATTATCATACAGTCAATTGAGCCCTGATCATATATCTCTGTATATGAGATACTAATGCTTTAAACTCCAAACCTAAATGGCTAATAACATCTGTCTACTGGTTCTTTGTCAAATTGTATATAACACTATTTCTATATGGTAGTTTTGAAATAGCTTTACAAGTAGAGAATGTGTACTGTAGATTGATTAAGGAATATCTCGCAACCAAGAAAATCTATTTGGCCTCTTGTAGAAATTATTTGAGATGTATTTGGAGAGACATGCTCAATAGCTTTTAATAAAATTTTAAGTTCAACAAAGCTGTGAATGAGCAAATTCATAAACTCATGGTGTCAGAGTTATAAAATTGAATTATAAATAGGGATTAAACTCAGTGCAACAAAGCTGGATATACTTATGCATAGGCAAGGAAAAGTTGAATTTAAGACTTCATCAAGGAAGATACATGTATGGGTAATGTTTATGGATTAATATGTAACATACAAATGCATAAATGTTATTTGTTACTGTTGTGTTCGGCCAGTGGCTCACATGTCTGGGTTCTAGTCTGGAAAGGCATCTTGGAAACCTGGAAGAGAAACGGGGCGGGGGGGGGGGAGGCTAGGCAGCGCGAGAGAAAGATGTAACCAAGACAGTCATTCTGATCAAGGTTCAATTTTACTATTACGACACTCAGTTATGAAGCAGGGGAAGGGACCCGATTCCCGCCAAATCATCTTGGAGTAAGGTTGCAGGTGAACACGTGATAGGTCCGGAACAGCTAGTTGGCAGGCAGCAGCAGTGGGAGTGGCAGGACGATAGGGCAGCAAGCTCTGCCCCATGCTCTCTAATACTGAAACCTGAGCAAACAAGTTTCAGGCTGGGGACGGGAGGCTACAGTTACTGCATAACTATGTAACAAAAGTTTAAACATGAAAATTATGAATAACAGGTTGACAGAGCTGACTATAGAAGGAAAATTGAAGAGTGTGACCTTGAAAGGATATCTAGCATGTTAGTAATGTTTGTTTTCAGAATGCTTACATTACGATTATTTCTATTTTCCTACTCAATAACATATTTACTAAATTTTATTATTTTTATTATTATCCTTTAATCATTTTTAGCCGTCCAGCTGTTAGCCCCCTCCTGGTCCACCCTCCCACAGTTCCTCATCCCATTTCTCCACCCTCTATTTCCAAGGGGATGTCCCCAATCCCTACCCCACCAGACTTCCCCCTCCCTGGGGCCTCAAGTCACTTGATGATTAGTTGCATCTTCTCTCATGGAGGCCATATCAGAGAGTTCTCAGTTGTATGTGTGTCTGGCATCTCATATCAGCTAGTGTGTGTTACCTGGTTGGTGACTTGGTGTCTAATAGATCTTGGGGAGGAGAATCCAGGTTAGCTGATTCTCCTGGTCTGGTTTTCCCATGGAGTCTCCCTCCTCCTTAGTTTCTTCCAGCCTTTCCCTAATTCAGTCACAGTGGTCCCAAGCTTCTGTGTAAGTATCTATAGCTGTCTTAGTCAGCTGCTTGTTGGGCTTCTCAGAGGGCACCCATTGTAGTCTCCTGTCTGTAAGCACACTATAACATCAGTAATAGTGTCAGGCCTTGGAGCCTCCCTCTGAGCTGGAATCCAATTTGGGCCAGTCACTGGACCTCCTTTCCCTCAGTATATGAACAAAAATATGCTATAGATACAGATGCATACACACATATACACACACACTTCTACACAGTGTTGATACACTAGAGTAAATAAAGACCATTACATGATAACATATCATGTTGGAAGATGATTATATCTTTTAGATAATTCATTTTATATATTAAGTATTCTATTTTTTAGAAAAATAATATTTGTGAATCTTTGCAACATTTTCAAATTCATATATTCTAGTCACATAGAATGAAACTAACTACAGTTTATCTACAATATTCAGTAGTGTTTATGTACTATATGTAGATGTTTTAAAATATTAAAGAGGTTGCTGTATTCTATAAAAATTCATTTGGATACTATTTAATTTAAATATCTCTATTTTATCAGAAATTCTTTAATATTTTTGTTAATGTTTGGGTTATAATTTCTTCATTGCTTTGAGTATTTATAGTCCATTTCACAGACTCTTAGCTTCAGTGTAATTATTCCACAATATTATAAACAATTAGCTATAGATAATTACTGTTAACTTAGTTTGATCTGAACTTCCTTAAATTCTGCCAATCCTTGCAAGTAGACTCAGTATCATGGTACACTTTATCTAATAAGAGGACTAAGGATGCTTTCTCTCCCCTTTTCTTCACCAACTCAACTTCAGAAGTGAAGCTTCTTTGTAGCTCAAATTTTCACATTTTGCTTAGGTTTTCAATAGGCTTCACGTGTTTACTTTAAATAAAAATCAAATAAATTCCATACCAATCTACAGAATAATTGAGTATCTGGAAAGCTCACCTCTAATAAATGTTGCTCTATCATTCCAATTAAGCACTATCAAAATAACACTATTAGGCCTAATAAGATACTTGAAGAAATTAATGAGTTGAAAATATACAAATTCAGCAAATATATGATCTCATTAGCAAAATTTGGATAGATAAATTTAATTTCCATAATTTTATGAAAGAAAAAGGACAATGATTTAACAATAAAAAGAATCTAATAATTTCATAGCTGATTTCCCAGAAATCTAATTGCATGTCACATAAACATTTGAGTATACTTACCCTTGTAATTTTTATTGTGAAAATTAAAATCTTGCCTAACAAGTGTCATACCTTGATCAGATGCCTAAGGCAAATTCTAAGTCATTTGTATTCAAATTGTAACAGTAAAAAGGGACAGATAACTATGCCATTTTAGTGAGGTAACTTTGATTGACCCTGGTAGTAAAATAAGACAGAAATAAGTTAAAATAATACAAGTAAATATCCTCTATTAGTATACTATTAAAATTTATGTATAATGTTTTCATGTAATTTTTTTTTCTGATAGGAACAATCATTTGTCAATAATGGCCAAGGAACTTTGAAATTTATGTAGGGTGTCAAGATAATCAAAATAGAGAACATGGTAAAAATTATATCAAATCTTTAGGAAGATTTCAGATTTTAAAATTAGCAAAGGAAAGTAGTGATCGTCCATTAGAAAGTCAGATTAAGGTTTTTGTTTAAAAAAAAAGTGTTTTGTTTGTTTGTTTGTTTTTCAAGACAGGGTTTCTCTCTGTTGCCCTGGCTGTCATGGAACTGACTGTGTATACCAGGCTGGCCTTGAACTCAGAAATCCACCTGCTCCTGCCTCCCAAGTGCTGGGATTAAACACATGTACTACCATTGTACACCTGAGAAAGAGAATCTTAATGGATATGTCAGTCCACCAGTACAAAAATCTTAATCTGAGCCCGGCACTGGTGGCACGTGCCTTTACATATCCAGGCTAATAACAAAATAACTCAATAGAGGGAAAACATTCTTGCTCATCAGATGACACATGAAAATAATAAATCACTATCCCACCTTTAGTTATAAAATTCATTTGAGATGAAGCACAGAGCCAATCGTGAAAACTGAAATTATAAAATGACTATGGGATATTGAAAAGCAAAAGCGAGGGGTGACATTTTGAATGCTGTTCATCCTCCAATGCTTTGTTAGGCAAGGAGTAAAATATCATACTAATGGACATTGGTGAGGGTGTCCCTAGCTTGAGATGCCTGGGAAGACTCTTCTGTGAATCAACAGCTGAAGTTTCATCTCACAGGATGCTATAGACACCTGCAAAAATGCATTTGAATCCAGCTTTTCCCACAGGATAAGAAGTATAGTAAGAAGTGCCAACTGGGGACAAATATATAATATCTCTGATATCACCCATCTCTATACTGACTCAGATCTTTATAATTTTAATCAGGGTAAAATAACTGTAGGGCACTTTTATTTTCTTAAAGTGATGTATTTATTTTGATGGGATGTGCACAGGTCTAGAATATACACAGAGATCAGAGGACAATTTTAAGGAATTAATTCTTTCTTTGCGCTATGCAGGATTCTGGGGATTGAGCTCAGGCTGTAGGCCAAGTGCCTTTACCTGCTGAGCAAGCTCAACTGCCCCAATCTTATTCCTAACTGCCTTTAAATGCATGTATTCAGTGATTCTGAGTATGGCTGAATATGTGCACCATTGTAGTTCAGGTAGTGCAGGAGATAACAGAAGTTAGAAGACTTCAGAGCTCTTAGGATAGGATTTGGGGGGGTGTGTGATTTTGAGCTCCTGCCTAGTGTTGGAAGCCAAATTGAGCCCTCTGCAAAAGCAGCAAGAGCTCTTAACATGTGACTCATCTCAGCAGTCCTCTTGATTTTACTTTTTAAGGAATAGTAGATATTTTAAGATTTTGCACCACCTGGCTGAAAGAGAAACTTAATTAGAGAGACAGAAACAAGGATTCCCTAGGGATAATTGCAATAGCGTGTGCTTGGAAGTCACCAAGTGGCACTAACACCATATCATGTTCAATCAGATTCTTGCCAGTAGTGGAGCCTGGATGGGATTTATATCATTCATTTGTGCTGGAAAATAATCTAGAAGGAAATTAATAACAAAATAACTTGCTATTGGTTTTCTCCTGCTCATGGGATGAGACTGGGTTTACAAGTGAGTTTTTTTTCCTTGTAATTGAAGCCCTTTGGAGACTTCACTAAGCTGTGTGGTGGAGCTGAGACTTGGAGTTTGCTCTTCAGTCTAACAGGTCTGACAGCATGAAATAAAAGACACGTGTGGGTGAGAATCTTACTAACTCTAAGCCACATTCTCACTACGAGTTAAATTTCTCTATTTTTCAATTATTTTCTTTGTAATTAAAATAGCATACAAATATTGGACATTCTCATTGAAATGATGAAAGGAATAGTCAATAAAGCTTGGACAGTACAAATTTTATTCTCAGTGATGATAATACAAATGGCTTCTATCATAAACACGCAGTTGTTCTTTCCCAATTGAGACTGCTGTGTTCCTCACAATACCACATTAAACAAACAATCAAAAATATCACAAAGCATTAGAGGAAATTAAAATTCATGAAGAAATATCATTTAAAATTATAGTTATGCTTCTATAAAGAATTAATATTTGTGTGAAATGTTGATTTATTAAATACTTCCTCATATATGCACACTTTAACATTACCACAGTAGCATTATATGCAATACTTAATTAAATATGTATTTTTTCAGAGCCATGACTCAAGATTTCCCTAGAGGATCTCAGTGACTACCTAACCCCTTCATTTTTATTTCAGCAGATTATAGTCATAGTTATAACCACAAATTTTGGTTATACCTATTAAGATATTTTGAAACTTAGCGCTGTAAAGACTTAAATGCTGATTTCTGCTTTCTCTCCTTGTCTCTAGTCAACTATAACCATGTTCCTATGAATCTTTTCTGGTTTTGTACCTGGCTCAAGGATAAAGCTATGAGCCTTTGTTTTTTATCTTCTATCATCCTCTTAAGTCCCCTGTGAGGAATCATTAAAGAGTCAACAAAGGCAAAATTTCAAATCCATCTAGTTTAATTTTTCCATCTGATTTATTTCTAGCTTTACTTACACCCTCAAGTTAAATACTGAAAAACAAAAACCAAAAACAATTACCTTCAACAAGAGTGACTTATGCAAATGCACACTTCCAAAAGGAAACCTCCAACTGGAATTCCATTTGAGTATAATTTTTATTAGAGAGTAACTAAGAGAATTTAAGTTTTCCTTGTAATAACAGAAAGTGTAAGCATAATTGTTATCTCTCTTTACCACTGACATTCTTTCACCCTATCAGTGCTATATACATAGAAATCAAGTTATTAAACTGTAGGAAAATATCATGTGAGCTTTTAACATTTCCAGTGTCAGCCTTCCCTTTTGTTCTATTTAAAATAATAGAAAACATCTCCTCCAAATCTCAAAGAAGCAAAGAATAATCCTAAAACAAGGCTTTGTATCGAAAATTTCTATCTAAATTAATGGTTTGAACATTTCTTCAATCTGCTTAGATATTATCTCCAGTCTTGTTATTTCAGCTTTTCTTTAGACAACGAATATAAAATACCAGTACCTCACATGTCTTCTTTATTTGTTTGAACACATATTGCCATGAGCTGCTGCTGTGTTCCTTTTCCAAAGAGCTGCACAGAGTGCATACTCATTCCTGAAATCACCAGTAGCTACAGAGCAAACAAGAATTCCATCCAAGTAAAGGGTGATAAATCAATGAGAGTTTTGGATGAGTTATAGTAGAAGACATGACTTTGAGAGTGCAGCTCCATCACAAACAAGCAAATGAATCAAAACAAAACAAAACGAACAAGAAACCCAACAAGTCAGCATGGAGATTGAATCTTTAGCGTTCCCAACACGTTTAAAAGGCAGTTGTAGCATCAGAGTCTTCTCTACCCACAGTGTGTGTTTCCCATTTGTAGAAACTGGGGAAGGAGTCATAAACGTAGTGAGACTTTGACTTGTTCAAAATAATTTTTTTGTGAGTTTCATGATATACCCCCTTACTTCCAGAAGGAAATGCTTTGAGGTCACAGTGTATATATTCATGCTTCTTTCTATGTTTATTAACAAATTCCTCAGTAAAACTCCTGTCAGTTAAGCTTTCCATGACTCACTCCTTTGCTTCTTGTGATGGCATTACTTTTTCTAAAGACAGGAGAAAAAAATTGATCGAGTCAAATCTGTTCATATGTAATAGATCAAAACTCTTGGGAGAGAGCTGGCAAAACAGGCTCCACAAAATGACCAAGAGTATGTCACACCAGTTGCTATGGATTACTCAAGATTTAGAAGTAAAAAGCAAAGTTAAAAAGACAAAAGAAAAATTGCAGTGTTCATTGTGGAAATTTTATATTTAATGATAAAGTTTTGCTGGTATGGATTAGAACTTGTATGTGTGTATACACTTATCTATATATACACAAGGTGAACATACATATATTTTACACATGCACACAGGAAGAGGGGGGAGAAGGCAAAGGGGAGGCTAAACATTAGAAAGAGGGAAGGTGTATCTATAAGTCAGTATTTCCTATTCCATTTCCATGTGCAGCATAATTTCATTTTAAAATCCATTGTAATCCATTGTATTCTCCCTATATGTGCCATGAAGAAGACACGATTTATTTGTTTTGTTTTTTGTTTTTTGTTTTTTTGAGACAGGGTTTCTCTGTATAGCTCTGGCTGTCCTGGAACTCACTTTGTAGACCAGGCTGGCCTTGAACTCAGAAATCTGCCTGCCTCTGCCTCCCGAGTGCTGAGATTATATGCGTGTGCCACCATGCCTGACATAAGACACTATTTTTTTTAATTAGGTATTTTCCTCATTTACATATTCAATGCTATTCCAAAGATCCCCCATACCAACCCCCCCAATCCCCTACCCACCCACTCCCCCTTTTTGGCCCTGGCGTTCCCCTGTACTGGGGCATATTCACAGGGGCCCCAATGAAGGAGCTAGAGAAATTACCCAAGGAGCTAAAGGGAACTGCAACTCTATAGGTGGAACAACAATATGAACTAACCAGTACCCTGGAGCTCTTGTCTCTAGCTGCATATGTATCAAAAAATGGCCTAGTCGGCCATCACTGCAAAGAGAGGCCCATTGGACACGCAAACTTTATATGACACTATTTTTTAAAGTTAAAATTTACAGACAAATCACAGGGGTGGGAACAATCCTGGAATTTAAGTGAACCTAGCAGATACATCTTTGTTTTTCTTATGGCACTTTGCATATGGTTAACATTTTAAAATATAGATCAGTCCTTATGTATTGTTCTTTTTGTTACACAAAGACAATATTTTTTAAAAGAAAATGGATCAGATATTTGCTGCCAGACCATTACTTGATCATCTAACACTGATAATTTTCCTATGCAGCACTGAGTTGGTATGATTTTTTCATCCAACTCCACCCTCAGCCACAGATGTCCATACTTTTCAGATGACATATAATGTTTAATAGTATATTTGTACTATAAAGGTTTCATATAAACTTCCACTGCGCTAAATTTTATTTCAGGACAAAAAATATACTTCCCCTCTTTTTACATTTAATATAAATCAGAAAGGAAATAATTAAATTTCACTTTTAAAAATTACCTGCCGCATTTATGTGCCCTTAACAATGTTCTAAGTGTTCGAAACATTGCTCCAACACTCATGCTCGAGATCTTAACTCAGGAGAAGACTCAGGAGGAGGCTCAGGGCAGAGCAGTCTGACTAACTGTGGATGGCATGAGCTTTACAAAAGCCCAAATTGACCAGGAGGAGAAAAGTGGCCCAATATAAATCATGTGGCATAAAAGATAAGAGAAATATCAATTTCTAAAATTTCTAGTATTCATGCCCAAAGAGAAAAGTGTAACAAAAGTTTTCACTACTGTTAATAGAATCCTATTTAACTTCCTGCTAGGGACAGGGTTTAGGCTATGTCTTCATGTTTGTAGTGTGAGGGAACTCAAAGAAAACTTTCTACTCTGGTCATATCCTACTGAAATGTTTGATTCGAGGTGAGGATGGAGTCAATGGTAGAGTACTGGGTTGGGACACTTGATGTTTCCTTTCAATCCTTGCTACATATAAACATGGCTTTGTTTACTTTATACCCTGTATTAAAGCTCTACAATACAATTATTTTCTGCTGAAAAAGTAAAACTTTTTTTTCAGATTAATACTTTAATATTCCTAGGCAATAAAAATATAGTAGTTATTAACCTTTTAAGAAAAATAAAATAAGTATACTCCAATCATTCCAAGCTTTTAAGGTTCATAATATAATGCTAAAACTATGTTAATAGGTCTGTTTTAACTTGAAACAAGAAGTAAAGGCATTTTATACATTGGTTTTGATCCAAAACTTAAGCAAAATCACGTATTTCAAAAATAATTTAACAAGAAAAAGTTTCACACTTACATAAATACAATACTATACCGCATATAGCATTTTAATTGGTTATTTGATTTATTTACATTTCAAATGCTATCTACTTTCTAGTCTCTCCTCTACACACCCCCATCTCTCTCTCTTTTTTTGCTTCTAAGAGTGTACTCCCCTTCCCATCCATCCACTCCCTCCTCACGCACCTAGCCTCCCCCTACACAGGGTCATCAAACCCCCACAGGACCAAGAGCCTCCCCTCCATATGTAGCTGGAGACACACAATTCGTTTATATGTGGTATTTATGAAAAGTAAAATTTACTAGAAAAAATTAAATCCAAAAGTACAAAAGTGTTTGAATTTTCAGTCAGAAAAAAAAAACAAAATATAAGTAATTAATAATAGCTAAATTAAGTAAATATAAATGTATAATAAATAATACAGAGAGAGCATTACAGAAGAATTAAGTTCAAGATTAGATTAAAAACATACCTGATAGAAGAAAAAGTATGCTTCCCCTAGGACGAACACACCAGTTGGCTACCTAATAAGTATAAGTAACATATATAAGTAACATTAAATGGCTTAATCAGGATACAAATCTGAATACATATCTGAATATATATGTGTATACTATAATGAATCAAGAAATCAAGGTCATGCTTTGAGAGTATGGGCAGGGTAATACATGGGAATATCTGGGTGGAGAAACATGAAGCTGTAATTAGTCACTGAATATTTATTTATATTTGTATGATCTATACAATAATATAATAATAATATATAGATTATGAATAAAATTAAAAGAAAATGTAAGTGATTTAAAACTACATAACTATACATTTTAATTATATAAACACATATAAATATATAATGTTACTTTACTCACAAACACAAAAGCATGTCCACTCATAAATGATAGTATAAATTTTGTGACATCTCAGATTAATGATGACCTAGAATTTATTGCCCTAGAAAACTATGTTTCTTTTTCTCTTTGAAAGTTATACTTTAGTGAACTAGAACGGTTTTCTCTTTTTCCCTGTGTCACCTGTGATGATTTACACGGGCTTCCCTAGAGCTGATGCACAGTAAATACTATCAAACACAGAAGTGATCTTGCATGATAATGATTAGCCAGTTTTTAACAGAGAAGATAAAATATTTGGTGATGATTGATACTGCGCTGCTTTGTTCTTGTTGAAAAGCAAAGAATTCCTCTAGGGAAATACAGGAAATAGACAGAATCATGGGCTTCCTGGCCATTTATAATCGCACATTTTTAAAATCCTGAAGACTGGGAGTAATAATTTACTCAAATAGTTTCATTTCATGCTACTTATGCTTCACTATGATAAAAAATTATAATATAGCTACAAGTTTTTCACCACTCTCATATAAATTGTCTGGCTTTATGTTGTGTGTTAACTTTGAAGAGCAGTATCAGGTAATGATTCACAGAGAATTATATATGTGTATCGCCTTTCATGTCAGTGTGCTAGATTAGTCATTAAAAGGGAGTATTTGTACATCATATTATATCACATTAGGACAATTTGTATATAATTTACATATGATAAATTTAGGTAAATGGCAGGCATTAAATAACTTATGAGAATCTTTGTTAATCTCTGGGACCACCTTTATATGTTAAAATACACATTTAATCATTGTCTTTTATTGAAAAGTAACTTGATCAAAGGACAATGAGGTTAATGAGCCAGAAGTAGAATGCATGTCTGCATTCTACTGATTTCTATAGGCTAAGTTTGAAAGACTTTAAGATGAAGGTGAGCCTCAAACTAATACTAATTAAAAGAAAACAACAAATTTAAAATGCTGCTGTATTTAAGTATATAAAGTCTAGGAAGCTTTCTGTTGCTGTGATAAGCATCACAACCAAAGGCAACCAGGGTAAGAATGAGTTTATTTTGTTTTACAGTTTTACAGTCCTTTATCGAAGGAGGTCAGGGCAGGAACTTGAGGCAGAAACAGTCGAGGGATCATGCTTACTGGCTTGCCTCACCTCAGCTGCCTCTCCTTTTTCTTTTCTACCCTTCTTTTCTTTTAGTTCTATTCTTATTTGTTTCCTTTTATTCAAAGTTGATTCTTTTCTTTTACAATATAAGCTGATAACATTTCCCTACCGATTTGTTCCTAATTTCTTCTCCTCAACTCTTCCTTTTACTTTTTCTGTTTCTTATTAGAAAAGAATAGGCTACTGAGAGATAACCACAAAATATAATGGTATAAAATATAATAGGATAAAACAATATCCATCACATTGAAGTTGGACAATAAAAACCAACAGAAGAAACGGAACCCCAAGAGAAGGCACGAGAATCAACGGCTCACTTGCCTGTACACTCAGAAGTTCCCTAAAAATACTAAAATGAGATGGAATCTCAGGTTTGTTTGGATTTGCTTTTCCCTGATGAGTAATGATGTTGAACATTTCGTTAAGTGCTTCTCAGCCATTCAGTATTCCTCAGTCGAGAAATCTTTGTTTATCTCTGTGCCCATATATATATATATATATATATATATATATATATATATATATATATATATATATATATATATATTGGTTTTTGGCTTTTCTAGACAGGGTTTCTCTGTGTAGCCCTGGCTGTTGTGGAACTCAATCTATAGACCAGGCTTTACTTGAACTCAGAAACCTGCCTGACTCTGCCTCCCAAATGCTGGGATTAAAGGCGTGCACCACCACTGTACAACTGTGCTCCATTTTTAAATAGGATTATTTGATTTTTCTGGAGTCTAACTTCCTTTTTTTGTTGTTGATATTTTATTCATTTACACTTCAAATTCTATTCCAAAACTCCCCTATACCCCCCCACCCCCGCCACCCTGCTCCCCTATTCACTCCAACTTCTTGGCCCTGCCGCTCCTCTGTACTAGGGCATATAAAGTTTGCTAGACCAAGGGGCCTCTCTTCCCAATGATGGCCAACTAGGCCGTCTACTGCTACATATGCAGCTAGAGACACGAGCTCCTGGGGTACTGGTTAGTTCATATTGTTGTTCCACCTATAAGGTTGCAGACCCCTTTAGCTCTTGGGTACTTTCTCTAGCTCCTACGTTGGGGGCCCTGTGTTCCATCCTATAGATGAGTGTGAGCATCTACTTATGTATTTGCCAGGCACTGGCAAAGCCTCACAGGAGACAGGTATATCAGGGTCCTTTAAGCAAAATCTTGCTGGCATATGTCTAAGTTCTTGAGTTCTTTGTATATATTATATATTAGCCCTCTGTCAGACGTACTATTATTAGACCGACTAATACTACTCCTGGGCATATACCCAGAAGATGCTCCAGCATGTAATAACTCCAAAACCAGACACTATTGTGGTTGCTAACAAGTGCTTACTGACAGAAGCCTGTTCTAGCTGTCTCCAGAAAGGCTCCATCAGTTTCTGACAAACACAGAGGTGGATCCTTGTGGCTTACCATAGAAAATGTTTCAAAGCATATCTTCCAATATTAGAATACATTTAATTCTGTTTTCCTCTTGCTACCTTGAAGATGGGCAAGGTTTTTGACATTTTAAAAGTAAAATGTACCATAGACAAGTTCTCTCTTATTAATACTTATTAATTTTTGAGTGACAATTTGTTGATGTTAAGTGCAAATGTATATTTATGATAATTTTTTTATTTTTTACTTTACTATGATGATCTTTTCCCAATCTGTTGGTTGCCTATTTGTCTTATTGAGAGTGTCCTTTGCCTTACAGAAGCTTTACAATTTTATGATGTCCCATTTGTCGATTTTTCATCTAAGAGCATAGGCTTTTGGTGTTCTGTTAAGGAAATTTTCCCCTCTGCCCATGTGCTTGAGAATCTTCCCCACTTTCTTTTCTACTAGATTCAGTGTATTTTGTTTTATGTAGAGATCCTTGATCCTTGATCCACTGAGATTCCACCTCACTACAGTCAGAATGACTATGATCAAAAACTCAGCTTACAGTAGATGCTGGCGAGGTTCTAGGGAAAGAGGAACACTCCTCCATTGCTGGTAGAAATACAAGCTGGTACCACCCTGGAAATCAGTTTGGAGGTTCCTCAGAAAATTGGACATAATACTACCTGAAGACCTACTAATACTACTCCTGGGCATATACCCAGAAGATGCTCCAGCATGTAATAAAGACACAAGCTCCACTATATTCATCATAGCCTTATTTATAATAGCCAGGAGCTGGAAAGAACCCAGATGTCTCTCAACAGAGGCATGGCTACAGAAAATGTGGTACATTTACACAGTGGATTACTACTCAGCTATTAAGAACAATGAAATTATGAAATTCTTAGGCAAATGGTTGGAACTAGAAAGTAACATCCTGAGTAAGGTAACCCAATCACAAAAGAACACACATGGTATGCACTCACTGATAAGTGGATATTAGTCCAGAAGCTCAGAATACCCAAGACAAAATTCACAAATCACATGAAACTCAAGAAGAAGGAAGACCAACGTGGGATACTTTGATCCTTTTTAGAAGGGGTAGCCAAATACCCATTGAAGGAGTTACAGAGACAAAGTGTGTAGGAGAGACTAAAGGAATGATGATCCAGAGACTGCCCCCCTGGAGATATATCACATATACAAACTCCAAAACCAGACGCTATTGTGGTTGCTAACAAGTGCTTACTGACAGAAGCCTGTTCTAGCTGTCTCCAGAAAGGCTCCATCAGTTTCTGACAAACACAGAGGTGGATCCTTGTGGCTTACCATAGAAAATGTTTCAAAGCATATCTTCCAATATTAGAATACATTTAATTCTGTTTTCCTCTTGCTACCTTGAAGATGGGCAAGGTTTTTGACATTTTTAAATAAAATGTACCATAGACAAGTTCTCTCTTATTAATACTTATTAATTTTTGAGTGACAATTTGTTGATGTTAAGTGCAAATGTATATTTATGATAATTTTTTATTTTTTACTTTACTATGATGATTTTCTCAATAATAACACTGTATAATTCAGATAATATAGAAATGTCCTTATTTATATATCCACTAAGAATGTCATAACACTCATATTTGCAATACAGTGGGAATTTAATATTCAGAATACAAGAGATTCTTATATGAATGAGGCATGCTCTCTATTTACCACACTTACAGTTATTAAATGTATCATCCTTATACTCTGCCTTCTTCTAGTATTTTCAGTATATAGTTATTAAAGATTTTTGAAGTATCTAAAATACCTTAATTTCTTTGTCCTACAATCTTTAGCAAATAGTATTTTTCTCCACTGTTGAAATCTGTTGGATTTGGACGATGCCTTTGATGTACCATGCTGCTTTAACAAGTTTTCTATTGATAAATGCTTTATGTCATGCTCCTCAACACAACAGTTTATAATTTAGGATTCAATATTTAATTATTGCTTCCTTCTCAAGAGTCTAATTACAAAAACAAATAAGAGTAAGGCTATGCTTTAAAAGAAATTGTTATATCGCTTTCTCTGGAAACTACATTTTTTGAGTATGGTTATTTGCAGTAGGTTGAATAAAAATATCTTCCATCAGCTGAGATAATTGAACACATGTCCTTGGTTGGTTGTTTAGTTGTGTGGCTCTGATGGAAGGTATAAGTCACTGCAAGTGGATTTTGGAGTTTATAGTTTCCCCTCATCTTCAATTCCCTATTTCAGCTTCATGCTCCTGTTTGAAGATGGGCGCTCTCAGCTTCCTGTTCCCGTGAGAAGATATTCTACTTGTTGCCAGACCTCCTCACTAGGGCTTTTATTGCTCTGGAACCACAGCCAAAAGAAGTTGCCTAGGTTACAGTATTTCATCACAGCAACATAAAAGCTACAATATAATCTTACTAGAAAATTTTACTTTTTCTAATGATGATTGCTGATGTGAGCTCTCCCCAGAGTCATAACACCAAAACATTCTTACATTTATTAAGAGAAATCCAAAACTTTTTTTGATGCCAGAAAAATAAATCAGCCTCTTTTAATTGGCCCCATAGCAATTCATTCTTTCTGATCTATTTACCTCATTAGCAAAAGAAAGTTCATTATTTATTTAGGTAGAAAAACATGTTATGATCAAGGAGATTTACATGTTACAGCAGCAACGAATCATTAATATTTCCTTGGTTGTACCAAGTTTTTTTTCATATTCTCTATTTTGCTCATATGGTCTCTTTCTACAAGATGCTTTACCTGTTTCACATAGTTTATAACTATATTATTGAATCTGCTATGATGGATTCGCCAGTCAGTATCTAAGGATTACTTACTCATTTCTCTGGATTCTGTAGCACATAAAATTATCTTTCTGCATACAACTAATCACGGTTGTTTACACAATCACTGAAGATTATGCCCCTTCTTTGCAGATAGAGAACAATTGTTTTCATGAGACTACTGAATCACTTTGTCAGAATACACTCTTGTCTTTAAGTTGCTGCCGACTGCTGTGATTTATAGAGAAATACTTATGATTAGTCTGAGAACACAAATGACTCCTTATGTAACATCACCAAAATGTGAGGATTTACTTTATTGGAATAAACTGGGAGCTCATTAATCAATATGCATTTTAATACGGGAATTAGAGAAGGAAAGAGGCATGCACAAGAAAGAACAGTGCTGTATCATTCATTAGGAGACTCTCAAGATGACTGTAAGTCTTTGGCATTGTCTTTTTAAGTTTGTTTCTCTTTCTTTATAAAGTCAAGGCTTGTAGATTTCATTTATAATGTTTTATTATACTTATTTTTTTCAAATATATGGGGGTGGGTTATTGTATGTATGTGCGGTACACACGTGTTCATGGAGTGGCTGTGAAGAATAGAGTCCAGTGTGGAGAAGTTTCATCTCTGCTTCTAATCTCTTGGTCTTGTGTCTGAGAGACTGGCCATCGATAGACTTAACCATGCATATCTTTAGCCCTTGAGCCATCTTTGAAGGCTTGTATTAGGTTTGTGCTTTATAACTTGTCATTACACCATTTTTGTTCTCTTTTCTGCATGATATTCATCAGAAACAAAGGAATAGATAACACCAGTATAATTAATATTAATAGCATATTAGCTATTGATTTTACATTATTTTTTCACAGGAAGCTAAGAATTTGAATGAAAATTAGGCAATAAGTTTATGTAAACGTTTTTACTCTTTCTGAATGATCATCAGTTTTTATTTTTAATGTACATTAACCACCAAGAGCTGTGTCTCTAGTTGCATATGTAACAGAGGATGACCTAGTTGGCCATCAATGGGAGGAGAGGCCCTTGGTATTTCAAAGATTATATGCCCCAGTACAGGGAATGCCAGGGCCAGGAAGACGTGGGTTGGGGAGCAGGGTGGAGGTAGGTTATAGGGGGCTTTGAGGATAGCATTTGAAATGTAATGAAGAAAATATCTAATAAAATTGTGAAAAAAAAGAATGAGGAAGCTGCATCTTCATAATTAATCTGCATGTTGCTTATGCAGAGGACACAAGTTTGGTTCTTAGTACCCACACTGGAGGGTTCACAACAGCCTATAACCAGTTCCAGGTGATTCAATTGCCTCTTTTGGCCTCTGAAGTCACCTAGATCCATGTAGAACCAACCACACATATGCTTTATGAAATCAAATATTTTATTAATAAGTAAAATAATACTGTTTATTTTTTACTACTAACTCCATCATGGTAATTGGGTTAGAAATTTAAATACAACTGTAGAGTATCATAAAAGGTGTAAAATATGAGATATGTAGCATTACATATTTAAATTTAGTAATAGAATTTAACATAACTTAATAAATAGGTACTTTACAAATTTACCAATATATTCTCTTTGAACAATAATAAAGAATTTAATAATATACAAATGAAGGGAAATGGAATGTGGCTATGCTGGTAAGTTTTGTTTTTTAATGTTTCTTTTGGTGGGTTATAATATAATTACACCAGTTTTCCCTTTGCTTCCTCCATACATAATCTGCCTTGCTGTCTTTTCAATTTATATCTTTGTTTTATCATTAGTTGTTGCTACTTAGTTTGTGTGTTTTAAATCTTCACAGCATCATCAATATAAACTGGTTTATATTTCTTAAAAAATAAAAGAAAAAAAGTATTCACAAAAACAATGGTGAGTTTATCTGGTATACACAAATCATTCAGTTAATATAAAAATTGTATGAATAGTGATCTAATGTCAATCACACGAAAATCATGAATTTTACTCTGCATTCTTTGTTTCCCTGTGATGTAACAAACTGACAAGGACACAACAAAAAGATTGCCTTTACTTTTGTGGATAATTTTCTTGATTCATTCGCTTCTTTTTATGTCATGGTAAAACGACTTCATCATTGTCTTAATTTCACCATTTGCTTACCAAGTTGTACGTCTCTCAGTGTTATGGAGGTTCAAAGTCAGTTCAAGTTTAGTTTTTAATATGTGCTAGTCAATTAGCTCAGCTCTAACAATAAGATAGATGTAAACTTCCAAATACGCATCTGTAAAATGCTTTCCTACAGAACTTCATCACACACACACACACATGCACACTCACACGCTCACACACACACACACTCACACACACACACACACACACACACACACACACACACACACACCATTAGAAAGATGATAGATAGATAGATAGATAGATAGATAGATAGATAGATAGATAGATAGATAGATAGGGTTTTATTTTTCAGTTTCTGTACATTAAACTTGACATTTATGTCCAATACAGATTAGCATGCTGTTATAATCCATGTATATTTTATTGTCTAGCACTACAATTAGTTTAAACTTCATTTCCTTACAAAACTTAAGCTGCTATGTGTGTGAATAAGTTCCAATTTAAAACATTGGTTGTATATTTCAACCAATTTGAAATCATCCCAGGAAATTCAATGTATTGACATTAGACAGATGAGACTTTTGACAAATACCTTAGGTTGGTTTATGTCTGGGTAACTAAATTATTCTACCTAACACATGCACACACACACACACACACACACACACACACACACACACACACACACACACTTGAGAAATCTACCATATCAAACCAAGTTTCCTCTTATTTGCCAACTAAAATTCGTTTCCTTGTCTTCCTTAATTATTGCTATTAGGATTTCACTGTGAGCATGAATCTCATGGGGGAAACCATGTTCGTCAGTACTAGAAGCACATTACTGGACATATGTCTGTCGTAGCTAAAAGGAAGGAATGTTTTATTAGTTGTGTTTGTCAGTTGATATCTACAATACCATAAAAGTTAAACCCAGTTTATATAGTCATACTTGTATTCAAAGGTAAAGATTGATTAGTATGTAGTTGGAAATATACTCCTTGAATATAACAGCTTCAGTGCAAATAACAAATAGCAATTTGATAATGTCAAACAGTATAAGAGATTACATATTCAAAAATATTTTAATCACTTAGTGATCAAGAAATATTTATGAAAACATAAAAACACAACCTTTTTGTCTAAGATCTCTGTGAAAATCTAGACATTGATACACCAGACAATTATTATTATGTTTGAAATAAGGCCATTGATGTAGTAATTTGACAAAAATACCTAGTCACATAAAGAGCCTTGCATCATTAAACTGCCTTGTTTAAAAGTTTGTACAAGCTAAGAAAACAGTGTTTATATAGGCAACAATTTCTACATTAGTGAGCATTTACCCATTTAATCACTCACAATGATTACTTCTTCGTCTTTAACAGCATGTTAAACTCTATAAAGTGCTAATTTTCCAAGTTTATAAAATCTAAGAAAACTGTTTTATAAGTAATGATTTGTTAGTAATCAGTATTTACCCATTTAATCATTCTGAATGACTATACTTTTTACAGTAACAGTATTTCCAATATAATGCTATTCAAGAAGTGTATGGGCTACAGTAGATGATAAACATAAAGAGAATAGAGAAAGGCCAGCAGCATTTATCATGTTTGAGCTTCAGTATCTAGTGTAATTGTTATGTATTAAAGCTTCGAGGATTCTGATATTTTTAAATAAAATGAAAATTTTACTCTGTGGTAGTTATTTAATATAATTGAATGAGCATTTAAATTATTAATTTTTTGATATTAAGATGTGATTATATTATTCTTCCCTTCCCTTCCCTCCCTCTGAGTCATCTTATATGTGTACTATATGTATACTATCGCTATTTTTCAAATTGATGGCCTTTAACATTAAATGTCATGTATATATGTGTGTTTTCATTCATAAATATGTGAATTTGACCTGCTCAGCCTATATAATTTGCAATAGACTGCCAAATAAGAATGGGGGAGACTCAGGTGTCCTCATTCCTTAACAAAGATAAACAGGTAGGAAAAAAAAACCTAGCAAGGTAGAAATAGTCCTTCCAAAATAATTTTCAAAACTATTATATCTTATGTTTAGCAAGATTTAGGAAGTTATGTACCCATTTGAATTAACATGGAGACTAATATTTGAGTCACAGTTATCAGGACATAAGGCACTTGTTATTCTGAACCCAGGTAGATCATTATATATTAAAGCAATTAGAAAAAAAAAAAAACTTGATTGGTTCAGCAATTACCAAAGGAACTGGCAGATGTTAATGTCTCAGTTTCTTTCTGACTTAATTGTGTTTTTTTATCTTTTCATTCCTAAATTAGTGGATGGGTTTTCAATGACAACTTGAGAAATACCAATTACTGTAGAGTATTCTCTGAACAGAATGTAGTGAACTCTTTTGACTCCAGGGATCAAGCATCTTTCTCATTCCTGTTTTCTCAAGTTCAAGGTAAATAATATGCACAAAATGCAATAATATATTCCATGTGACTCAAAGAAGTTATTAATTCTTTAGCTATATACTTAAATATACTTATGTAAGATTAATACTTACAAATGTGCTAGATATTATCTTAATCATATTAGACAAATATAGAATGTTTCCTATTTGCTTAAAATATATTCAGATGTTAATAAGTAAATTATGGAAATTCCATTGTATTAAGAGCCTTGGCTCATATATATTTGAAGCCATATTCATCTTCATTTATAGCAAAGACAAGACAGAAGTTTTTATCTATGACAGTGATAAAAAGCCAAAAAAGTAACACAAAAGGACATTGAATATAAACACACAAAGATGTTAGCAAAAATTTATTCATTAGAATAAAGAATAAAGGAAGTGAGAAAAATTTGCTCTATACATTTATGTAGAGGAATTTAAATTCAGTAACATGGCTGCTCTGTCAAGGGATCGAATCCATAGGTATGATGTGACCAGAATACTGATAAGTCCTGGTTTACAGCAGGATCTGGCTGGGAAAAATATACTCTTTAATATATACCTTTAATTCCTAACAATGAAGGTAAGGTCAGTGTGTATAAGAAAAGCAGCCATGTTTGAAAGTGATGAGATTTTTGTTGGTTGTTTTTGTTGTTATTATTATTATTTAATCTTTTTTGTAATTAGGTATTTTCCTCATTTACATTTCCAATGCTATCCCAAAAGTCCCCCATACCCTCCCCCCCCACTCCCCTACTCACCCACTCCCACTTTTTGGCCCTGGCATTCCCCTGTACTGGGACATATAAAGTTTGCAAGTCCAATGGGCCTCTCTTTCCAGTGATGGCCGAGTAGGCCATCTTTTGATACATATGCAGCTAGAGTCAAGAGCTCTGTGGTACTGGTTAGTTCATAAGGTTTTTCCACCTAGAGGGCTGCAGATCCCTTTAGCTCCTTGGGTACTTTTTCTAGATCCTCCATTGGGGGCCCTGTGATCCATCCAGTAGCTGACTGTGAGCATCCACTTCTGTGTTTGCTAGGCCCCAGCATAGTCTTACAAGAGACAGCTATATCAGGGTCCTTTCAGCAAAATCTTGCTAGTGTATGCAATGGTGTCAGCGTTTGGAGGCTGATTATGGGATGGATCCCTGGATATGGCAGTCTCTAGATGGTCCATCCTTTTGTCTCAGCTCCAAACTTTGTAACTCCTTCTATGGGTGTTTTGTTCCCAATTCTAAGAAGGGGCAAAGTGTCCACACTTTGGTCTTCATTCTTCTTGAGTTTCATGTGTTTTGTAAATTGTAACATATATCTTGGGTGTTCTAAGTTTCTGGGCTAATATCCACTTATCAGTGAATACATATCATTTGAGTTCTTTTGTGATTGGGTTACCTCACTCAGAATAATGCCATCCAGGTCCATTTGCCTAGGAATTTCATATATTCATTCTTTTTAATAGCTGAGTAGTAATCCATTGTGTAAATGAGTTCAGTTGTGATCCCCCTCTGGATCTGCCCTCTGACTGATCCCTATCCCATTTCCTCACCCCATCTCAAAGAGGATGTCCCTACCCTACACTACACCCACCCCACCAGAACTCCCCATTCCCTGGGGCCTCAAGTCTCTTCAGGGTTAGGTGCATCTTCTCTCACTGAGGCCAGACCAGAGAGGTCTCTGATGTATATGTGTCGGGATCCTCATGTGAGCTGGTGTATGCTTCCTGGTTGGTCGCTCAGTGTCTAAGAGATCACATGGTTCCAGGTTAGTTGAAACTGCTGGTCTTCCTACGGGGTCCTGCTCCCCCTCAGCTTCTTCAAGATTTTTCCTAATTCAACCACAGGGTTCACACAGGTTTCTGCCTACTGTTTGGGTGTAAGTATCTGCATCTGACTCTTTCAGATTCTTGTTGGGCCTCATTGAGGTTAGTCACACCAGGATCTTGTGACGAATTAGAGAAAGACTTGATGGAATGAGTCAGATATAAGATATGCCCAAAATCACACTAGAACAGCATAGGAAAAAGAGACTACTTAAGAATAGCGAGAAAAAATATGGTGTGATGTGTTGTGGTTTCTGGTGTGGTGTGTGTGTGTGTGTATGTGTGTGTGGCAGTTTTTGGTTTTTGACCTTGCAGTGCATATGTGTATCCCACATACACAGCATGCCTTATACACCCACATAACAACAGTGCATACATCCATTACTGAGTGGACTTTAACCATAGATGAGGAAAATGAAATTTTAAATTAATTGTGCCCACTGCAAGCCTGCTGTAATCTTGATTTACTTTAGAAGAAAAATAAAAAGTTTACTAGTTAACTTTCTAGTTCCCTAAAATGATCTAAGTCTGAATGGGACTACAGAACCAGGAAAGCACGAATCTCCAGTCACTGTTTTAAGAATGATAGGTGTTAAAAAAAAAAAAAAAAAAAAGGAAAGTTTAGTGATAATTCCGCTGAAAACATTTGCAAATGTAGACCTGGTAAAATTGTTCTTTTCTGTATTTCTTTCATTGATGTTTCTTCAGAACTGAAGAATGAATTTAGAGCCTATGTCCTTGCTAGGCAATCATTCTCACACAGAGCTATAGAGCAAGATCCCTGATTTCAAATATTCACTCTAGAGCTTTGAAACAAAATAAACTTTCCTCACACATAGATAGGATAGATAAATAGATGATAGGTAGATAGATAGATAGATAGATAGATAGATAGATAGATAGATAGATAGATAATAGATAGATAAGGGGAGAGAGACAGAGACAGAGACAGAGATGGATGCCCAAACCAATCAAGTTAGCCATCAGATTATAAGTATTTATTGAATATTTATTTGTTATCTTATACATATCATGAAACAAAGTCACTGACTTAATAAGGTCACAAACTTAGAAATATGAAGGAAAAAAATAAAAGAGAAAGGAAGACAGAGAGACAGACAGAAAGGAAGGAAGGAAGAAAGAAAGACAATGAAAAGGGAGAAAATAAAAGAAAGAATCCAATAGAGGAAGAAAAAAAGAAAGAAAACCAAAAATACAAAAATAAAGAAAAATAAATTTAAAATAAGTAAAAGCAAATAACCTTGCTCTTTGTTTGTCAACTACTCTTGGGCTTGAAGCTTTTCCTGGAGTGTGATTAGTATTCTCACTATTATCAGAGACACAACATTTGAAAAAACTATAGTTCTCTTTCTAGGAGGTAGAAATTGCAAATACCTTCTTTCTTAAGGGTGTCCAATCTGTCTACTTACCTCTATCAGTTTTTATTTTCATTTTCTTTTGAGAGAGAATAAGTTAGAGATGAGAATGGGGAGGGAGGAACTAAAATCAGGTGTGTAGGAAAGTCAGAAGGATCTGGGAGAAGCTGGGATGGACAGTGAATATTATCAAAATACATTGTATGAAAAAATATACTACAAGTCTGAGAGTGGATGAAGAGGTGTAAACTAAAACAAAGACACCATCAACTTTGGAAATAGCTAAAGAAAAAAAAAAGGATAAAAACATCTACAGATGTGGTTGAAAATGTAATCTAGGATAGCAAAAGTTTATGAATGAAAATTCTATCTCTTATATTACAGAGAGTGAATGGAGGAGTCTATGAGATGATTCACTATTTTCTGGCTTAAAGTGGTTAAATGAAATAATCCCAGCTCTTACTTTATTAATGTTTTTATAGAATGGTTGTCACATAATTAAATGAATGGCACACAGATTACATAGGATGAGAGAGCAATGACTCCAGGACTTTCAAGTGTGTGACATGCATGCTGTTTCCCAAATAATATAGCAAAACTAATCTGGTTAAAAAATAATAGAAAAAAGTAGATATTTCTCTTAGCACTATTTGTTTTTAAAATCTGGCCGCATAAGGTAACACTGAAGAATTTGAAATAGCAGTGGCAGATCTTCCACTCCAAACCAACAGGTGGGCCCATGGACCCAGAACAATTATTAACAGTGAACCAAAAGCCATATATATATATATATATATATATATATATATATTGAGAAATATATTTCTTGCTAAATACCAAACAAAATCAGGTGCCTCAGCAATGGTATTTTATTAGTGATTTGTCTTAGACTCATTGTGAGAATATTTGCACTCTGATTTCTTCATAAGATGTACATTTGAAAACTATATGTGGTCAGCTGACAGAACTATATGCATGACTATGCAACAGCAGATGCATTTCTTTTGGAGGAAAGGAGACAATAGGAAGTCAGATTTTTCATGGATAACTCAGTTTTGAGTACGTACGGTAAAGTCTGTGGATAATTGTAAAATAGCAAACATGGTTTTTGTTTGTTTGTTTGTTTCTTTTGTTTTGTTTTGTTTTAAACATAGAGGTTATAAAGTCAAAATAGATGGATATATTTCTTATAAATCAGTGCTGGGCAGTTATAGTAAAAGTAATCTTACTATATTTAATCATAATCATTTCATTAATCTGTGGTCAAAGTTCACTAAATGGAGCTGAGAATCACAAAAATAAGAATTATGTAACTCGTATATGAAAATCAAAATGACGTGGGCAGTATATAAATAATTTGAAAAAGTCCAACTCATTTTGAATGTCAGAATTAAGATTCAGTCATGCAATTTTTCTCAGCAAAGCTTTAAAATGTAGAGTATATATTAAATGACCAGAACATGAGTAGAATTGCATGCTTTATGTACTGTTTTCTTTTTTTAATTCTAGTTGTTGTCATTAGGATATTATTTTGTTTCCTCATAAACCATAATTGAGAGGGAACTTTTAGAGCCAATCTGGTGAGTTCCCATGGGGTGCCTTAATTTTATCAGCAGCAAAATTATTTTAATGAAGGAATTTTTTTCTACAACCTGAGTGAGGTGTCTTCCATGGCCAGTCAATTCTTGCCAGTATGATTACTCTACCAAGAGGAGATTATGATTAATTAGAAGAAGCTCCTTCAAGGACAATGGGCCCACCATGAACAACTTGAGAAAGGAGCTGACATGGTCGATTTCTTTCACTCCCATTATCTATGTTAAGTATATGTACTATTAGACTTGAGAAAGGAGCTACTGACATTTGATGATTAGCTGTAAAGAAAAATAAGACAATGTGAATCACACAGCCACAAATATAGACATGTGTGCTCTGGAAGACCATTGCAGGGCATGCTGTTACTACTGTTTACTTATTTACATGGAAACTGAGGATATGCACTATCTAATATAAATAGTGGTGTTATGCTTAATGGACATTTTCCTAAGCAATCTTTATCAAACATCGTTTATTTTTAAAGCTTCCTGTTCCAAATGCAATATTTTCTGAAAATTTTCTGAAAAAAAAAAAATATATATATATATATAAATTTATAGTTTTAAGACTTTAAGATTTTAAAGTAAAACTAATTTTAAAAGCGGTCATTTGTCGCAAGATTGCATGATGGAGCCACTCACCCTTCTCAAAATTTTAACTAAGAATTTCTTCTGTCTAAAGGAAATACAGGAACAAAGAGTGGAGCCGAGATTGAAGGGAAGGCCATCCAGAGACTGCCCCACCTGGGGATCCAACCCATATACAGTCATCAAAGGAAGACATTATTGTGTATGTCAGAAGTGCTTGCTGACAGGAGCCTGATATGGACGTCTCCTGAATAGCTCTGCCAGAGCCTGACAAATACAGATGCAATGCTCTCAGCCAACGATTGGACTGAGCATGAGGTCCCCAATGAAGGAGTTACAATAAGGACTGAAGGAGCTGAAGGGGTTTGCAACCCCATAAGAAGAAAAATATCAATCAACCAGACTCCTCAGAGCTCCCAGGGAGTAAACCACCAGCCAAAGAGTACACGTGGAGGAATCCATGGCTCCAGCCACATATGTAGCAGAGGATGACACCTGTTGGGCATCAATGGGAGGGGAGGTCCTTGGTTTTGTGAAGGTTTGATGCCCCAGTGTAGTGCAATACCAAGGTAGGGAGGCAAGAGTTGGTGGGTGCATGGGTGAGCACCCTCATAGAAGGAGGGATAGGGGTCGTATAGGGGTTTTCAAATGTAAAACCTGGAAGAGGGATAACATTTGAAATGTAAATAAAACAACCAATATCATTTTTTTAAAAACTATCATTTACAGCTTTCTTTATCTGTATTACACCTTACACATAAAGAAAAACTTTCAAAACAAATTTATAATGTAATTATCTTGCTCCATAATATGAGAGAGAATACAAATGTTAGTCATAAACCTTCAAAATCAAAATAATATAATGACAACTTTTATTTGATATAACGAACAATAAAGTACTTATATGTTGCTATAAATGTGGTCAAGGACGTATTTACAGTTCAGGCACGTGTTTCCAGGGCTGTATGTGGTACCCTGGATGGTTAGAAGAAAAGAATACATGTAGCTGTGGAAATGAGCTTGGGATGAGCCTAATGTTGGACAAAATGATCAATTGTGTGTAAAGGATGTGACCCTCACAAAAACACTGTATAGATACAGAGGGTCATTTCCATTCATTGTGTTTAATTAGTGGTCTTGATTTTGGAAGCCTATTTTGATTTTTACTTTGCCTAGTGATCTGAAGTTTCACATTGTTAGGAATTTGGCAGAGCCTAGTTTCCTTCCTGGTGACAGTGGCTTTTTACTTTGTTGTTTGAAAACTTGGATTTTTTTTTCAGTTCTAGCTACACTCTGCATTATTTTATTATTATTCATCCCCCCTTTTTAGCTCCTCATTCTAAACTGTGTATTCTACTTGTCCTAGAACAGTCAGATCATTTCCCACAATATCTTTGAATTTTCTGTTACATTTTTCAATATGTTGCTATTAGTTTACTATATGCCATCAAATATCTCAAACTTGGAGTTGAATTTTAATGTTTTATATTTATAGTCCTATAGTGTGTACACGATAGAATTTTTTAGATTTTATCATCTGAATGAGGAGATTTGTTTTCTCATGATTCTTAATTATGTATTTGCTTCACATTTTGTTGTCCTTTGTGGGGTGTCAGTATTTGCCATAAATATGTTGTATAATGGCTTATTCTGTCTCTTTTAGAGTTTTGTTTTAAACACTGCATGATAATATTTAAGGTCAAGAGAATGAGGTTGGCTGGACACTTGTCCTTTGAATCAGGGCCTTACTGATTGGGAACTTCATTATGGGGTTTAAAGGTGGGCAACTGACTTATCCTCCTCTTCCTGCAGTGACTTTGCTATCATTAGGCCATAGGCTCCTCCAAACCCATAATGAATAGAAGGTTTTATTCATTTGTGGAGCCATAGAGGTAAACGGGGTGTTAGATAATTATCTCATGTTATGTTGTAGATATAGAGGTACAAATATTATATAATCCTATTTCCAAACATACCTGGATGTAATATCTCAGATGTTTTATGTCCAACCATCTCAAAACCCATATATTACTCATATAAAGACATTTTCCACAATTATTTCATTTTCAATAAACTTGTGTGGTTTCACTGAAATTTTGGTAAATTTTTAATATCCACTATATTTTGTCAGATTTTGAGTACCTATTGAAAATATTTATTTTGTACTCTTTTAACTACAACTATGTGTAGTTAATTAAAGTGATTAATTATCTGACTTATCCTTCTGTGGGGTCTGTTGCCCTCATTTGACCCCTTGGACATTTGTAATCATGAAGAATAGAAACAGACAGACACACATACACACACACACACACACACACACACACACACACACATAAACATATATGTAAAAATACAATGAAAATTTAAAACATGGAATTACATTCTTTGAAATAATGAAAAGCAAAGAAACTTAGTAGCAAAGTTTTAATAAAATTGAAATATAAACATGTTGCTATATTTGATATTATAATTATCTAATAAGATAAGAAGTGGTTTAAAATTTTATAATATTATAGAAAACTATAATTTGGTAAATCTGTATTGATCACTAATCTAAAACCTCAACACTTTGAAAACTTCTGAATCATTTGATCTAAAATGTCTAGGTTGTTTACAAAGATTTGATTTTTTTTGACATTATCAAGGTTATTAATCTTTACATTCCTTGATTTAATCTACTAATAAGCTAAAGGATTTATTATATTATCATCAATATAGTATTTTTTCTTATAATCTCTTACCATATTAGTTTGTATACTTACTCTACAAAATAATGTGATTCATTTTGACAAGTTAAATATGTATATGCAAAACTTTGTTTATATGTACTTCCCAATAAATTTCTATAACCATAAACAAACAACCAAGTTGCAATGTTAGAGCTTTGTGGTTCTTTGGCTTCCTAGCTTCTTTCTTGGTGTCAAATAATGCATTAGATTTCTAAATGAGGGATACAAATAGAAAAATCTTAGAGGCTTTTATCGTATATTGATTATATGCAATGATGTTTATATTCTTAATTTTTTCCTTTATTGCTTCATGTAGTTTTGTATGGTTATTCATTGTAAAAACTTGTCATTATAAATATTATATTTATTAAATAGAATATCCATGAATTTATTTGTTCAGAAACACATGTATGAATACCATGTATACTTGTTAGATATGCCCTTCACCATATTTTCTAATTCCTTAAGATCCCCCACATCACATCCCCTTTCCAAGGATGCATCATTTTTCTTTTATAATTTATTTTTCTAATCTTGCAGAACTGAATATAATTAGTGCTATTATGAGCACATACATATGGGATATTACAGATAGTAAGTAAGGAGACACTAGAAATAAAAGGTTTAAGATGGGGTACAGGTAGAGGAACAGGAGAAAAAGTGAAGAAGGGGTCGATTTACCAAATGATAAATCTGTACAAATACACTATCAGAATCTACTATTTTGTAAGCACATTAGGAATTTGTGTATCTAAAAATACACACACACACACACACACACACACAGACACACATACGATATATCAAACCAAATATATACTGCATGGATGAACAATTCTGTTCCCAGAATGCACTACCAGGAATTAGATATTTCTCTGTGAGTTATTAGTGAATGAGACCCAAGAGGCAGAAACAAGACTCTTTTATTTTAGACAAATTGGGTTTAAACTGACTAGAAAATTTATTCTCTGCTTTCATCTTTTATGGTGCTATAATGAGTTATGCAAATGCCTAGTAGGGGAAGGAGATTGATCTTGTCCCCAAATGGAACAACACCAACCTGCAAAGCAAGATGTGCTAAGGATGACTTTAAATTCCCAATCTCCTAGCCTTAGCCTCGCAGTATAATTTTTTCCTATGGGTAATATCACTTCCATTCATGGCAGAATGAGATAGGATCTGTTCACATCTCATGAGAATAGCATAAAAAAGAGAGTATACAATTGCACCTCAGGGAGAGAGAAAGAGCTAGACATGGGTGGCGATGTGTGTTAATGGCAGTTTTGCTCTGACAGTTTTACAGACACAAATTAGACAGAACAAGCCAGATACAGGTGAAGGCGGAACAAGCAAGGGAGTGAGAAGCAGCCTGAAGATTACAACACATTGACAAAGTTAGTATGAGACCAAGCAGAGCAAATCAGTCAGAACCTAAGAGAAGCTGGATTGATTAAGTAAGCTTGGCAGACTAGATTTTATGGAAGCTAGAAGCTTCTAGGCCTAGTCCTAGTAATAGTTACAACAGAGAAAGAAATGCTCTTTACTCCACCCAAGACAAGTATTAGAAAAGGAACATTTACATTGTGTAACTTATAGATATAAAATTAGCATGTTTTATAACTAATAAATTGTGGAGAGCCGGTACATGCTGCGAGCAATCACGTGCGTGCCAGTAATCTCTGAGGAGAGCCGTGTGTGCCGCGAGCAATCGCCATTATAAGATGGCGTGGGCCTCCACTGTGCCTAACTAGTAAACAAGCCTTGTACACAGGTGCGAGAGTGAATTCACTCCTAGTCACTCCCATTCTCGGGGTGTAATAGTGGGGTGATGGGCAAGCAACGAATCAGGAGCTGTCACGCCATATCAGGTGCTGAAACGTCACGCTGCGGGTTATAAAAGCAGCGCCATTTTCCTGGTTTGGGATCTTCCTGAGAAGCAAGCAATAAAGCTCTTGCCGCAGAAGATTCTGGTTTGTTGCGTCTTTCTTGCCGGTCGAGCGGGACGCAATAATAAATATATAAATTAATATGTATTCACTTAATCTCTGTGTATTTTTCAATATCCACACAAATTAAATCAATGCTCAAAATGTAAGATGTATTTAGCATTATAAATATGATCATGAAACTCATTATTTCTTTACTAATTGAGTAACAGCAATTTTTCAATGCTATAAATGATATATTTATTATCTTATACACATATTTCTACTTGTATATATCATTTATATTGTATCAACTTTGAAATAAAATAAATTTACTTTTTGGAATTAAGAAAATATATAAAAACAATACCCCATGGACATTCTAACTTTAAGTTTTCTATGATTGTGTCTTATAAATACTGTTATGGCTTTGTGAGTAAGTAATACAATCTTTAAATTATAATCTCTAATTATATTTTGCTAACAAACTTCCTTAAAGACAGTAGTTTGCTTTAAAGTCTGTTGAGAGAACATGTGTTCTTAAAAAAATGTTGTGTTCTGTATATTAATAAAGATAACTTGATTGATTACATTCAGTATTACTTTAACCTCCCATTAGTAATTAGAATTTTGACTTAACATGTCATGTTTGGGATTGAGACCTGTAGTCTACAGGTGCCCTTATTAGTATATCCATTATTAAAAATTCAGTGAATTCTGCATTATACTTTCTAATCATCAAATTTTTAAGTGAAAATAACAGTTATTCTAAATTGTTCAAATTAAATCATTTTTGAAGCATTGCGTACTTTTAGGGAACTGTTCTGAACTCTTTTTAGTAAAATAAACCTTGTGACTAATGCTTACATGAAGTAGCTTATACTCAACCAAGATATATTACAAATTACAGCTTCATTGTAAGATCAAATGTTTTATGAACCCAGTGTTACTTTCACATAAAAGAATTGTATTATCTATATATGTTACTGTAGTTTTGTTTCTTTAAATACCTTGCATGAGTAATATATATGAATAAATCATAGATAATTTACTGCTCATATTGCTGTTTGGTTCTGTCAAACACAAGTCCTAAAATGTATTTTTATGACATAGAGTTTTTTCTGTAAAATCTATTTCACATTTTATCAATTGAAATGGAAAGAGAGAGATGAGACAGAGAGAGAGAGACAGAGACAGAGAGAGACAGATACAGAGAGGGACAGAGAGAGACAGAGAGAATGAGAATGAACAAGCAAAGAAAAATTACATTCAAACAGATATAATTTTATAATAACAAAAGCTAGTTATTTTTCTCAAAGAGAAGAAGATCTTTAATGTATTAAAATCTATCTGTATGTATACACAATTTAATATAAGCAGTTACTATGGACAGTTTATATAATAACTTACATACTCTATAATTCTCTAGAGCCATATAATTAAAAACACAGTGCTTATTAATCCCAGAAGAATGAAAATAATCCATTGAGTTTATCCATTAAATATCATAATCTACTTTAGACACACAGGTTAGACAATCTTTTCCTGAGGGGTTCCCTCTTTTGTGCTAAGGCATCTGTCAAATGAACAATTTTATTCATGTTAAAATTTCCCCAGAGAAGACAATGCAATTACCCATTATCCTTTGAGAAATAACATCAATTAGAGGGATATGCACAGGAATTATAATATGAAGGAAAGACTGTGTGATATCAAAGTATAAGACATGGAAAGTGAGTACTTGTATTGGTTAGAAATTATTAAGTGGCAACTCCAGACCCTCCAAAGCCAGTCAGTCCCAACTGGCAAAACTGTTTAAAGCAACTTTTTAAAGTAACAGGAACACTGTTGTCTAAAAACATGAAAGAATGATGTGACCAGCTTAATACACTTTATTTACTTAGTTCACATGTCACAAATTCTTGAGACCTACATTGTCCTCTCCCAACTGAAGTTCTGGAAAAGATGTCAAAGAGCTGGATGTGGTGACATGAACCTGTTACCCCAATTACATGAATCTGAGGCAAGAGAGTTAATACTTGTGCCTGGAGTTCATGTGAGATGGAATAGAAAAAGATAACTAAATGTGCATGTCTCTAAAATATCTAAAAATACATGCCACTTTATTTTATGTATGTGAGTACAATGTTGCTCTCCTTAGACACCTCAGAAAGGGGCATCAGATTCCATTACAGATGGTTGTGAGCCACCATGTGGTTGTTGGAAATTGAACTCAGAACCTCTAGAAGAGCAGTCAATGCTCTTAACCACTGAGCCATCTCTCCAGTCCCTACATGTCACTTTAAAGATAATCCAAAGTACTTGAAAATTGTTTACAAGAAATCCGAGTTCAGATGTGATACTCTACCAATGCATCTATTATTTGGACAGAACATCCAATGTATTCAGGGTAAGTGAACTGTTTGCTCTTTAGAGTCCTGAAGGAAGATGTCTTAGGTTTCTAGTTCAGTGACTAAATAGAAAAAGAATAATCCAAAGCACTTGGGGAATTTATGTTATCTTGCACCAGTAATTCATTAACCAAAGGAACTCAGGATATAAACTCAAGACAGGAACCTGGAGGCTGAAAATAATGCAGAGTACATAGAATAGTGCTCCTTAGTGAATGTTTATTTCAGCCCGCTTTCTTATATGATCAGCATTCAACGATTGGTTCTGAATATCCTAACACACATGAAGCACAAGAAAATGACCTTATATCCACTACTATAAAGCTGATAGAGGCCTTTAAATAGAAAATGAATGAGTCCATTTAAAAATACATGAAAATATAATAAAAGGGGTGAAAATAGGATAAAACTGTTCAAGACCCCAAATTAAATTTAAGCAATAAACAAAACACAAACAGAGGAAATCTTGGAGATCTAGTCTTGGATAACAGAACGGGAACTGCCGACTCAAGTATCACCAATAGAGTACAATAGACATGTCAGAATCTCAGACATAGAAGATAAAATAGAAAAAAAAATCAAATAAATGGTAAATCTAAAAAGTTTCTGACACAAAACAACCAGAAAACTGGGACACATAAAATATTAGGAATAGTATTCCATTGTATAAATGAAGCACATTTGCTGTATCTATTCATGACATCATGAATTATGCAGGCAAATGGATGAAACTATAAAATATCCTGAGTAAGTTAACCTAGACCTAAAAAGACATGTGTGGCACATAAGTGGATATTAGTCAACAAGTACAAAGTACCAATGGTCCAACTCACAAATGCTATGACGCTTAAAACCAAGGAAGGCCCAAGTGAGGGTGCTTCAATCCCACTTAGAAGGGCCAGGAGGGACTTGGGAAGGAGAAAGGAGGGGGGAAGAGGATAGGATCAGTTATGGAGAGAGAAAGAACAGAAGCAGAGAGTGCCAGGAGAATGGAAATGTGCAGCTGTGGGGGGAGGTGGAGGGCTGGGGAACCTGACCTCTAGAAATTATTAGAGGCCTGGAATGAAAGAGACTCCCAGGTTCAGTGGGGATGATCTTAACTAAAAAGCCTTACAGTAGGAAGATGGAACCTGAAGAGACCACCTCCAGTAGATAGACAGGACCCATAGTGGAGGGATGGGGCCACCTACTGATCTTCAAAATATTTGACCCAGAATTGCTTGTGTCTAAAAGAAATGCAGGGAGAAAAATGGAACACAGACTGAAGGAAGCTTCATCCAGTGACTGGTTCAAATTTGGTTCCATCCCATTTGCAGGTATCAAATGCTGATATGCTTGCCGATAGGATCTTAGCATCGCTATCCTCTGAGAAGCTCTCCAAGCAGCTGACTGTGATAGATGCAGATATTTACAGCCAAACATTGGATTGATGTTGGAGACCTCAATCTAAAAGAAAAAGAGAATCCTACAAACACAAATGAAGCATACAGAACACCAAATAGATTGGACCAGAAAAGAAAATCCCCCTGTCATATAATAGTGAAAATGCTAATTGTAAAAGAACAAATAAAGAATAATAAAATCAGCTAGGGAAAAAGGCCAAGTAACATATAAAGTAGACATAGCAGAAACACACCTGACTATTCAAGGGTTCGCTTGATGCCAGAAGGGCTTGGAAAGATATCTTGCAAATTCTAAGAGACTATAGATGGAAGTATAGCCTACTATACCCAGAAAAACTCTAAACAAACATATATGGAGAAACCAAATATCCCAGTAGAAAATGAGGTTGAATCAATATCTATTCACAATCCAAGGGTACAGAAGATATATTAGAAGAAAAACTCCAATCCAAGGAGGATAACTACATCCAGGAAAATACATGAAATAAATAATTTTACACCAGAAAAACCAAATGAAGACAAATACACTCTTCTATAACAACTACAACTACTGTTGCCAACAACTCAACCATCAATAAAACATCAAAATAACAAGAATTAATGATTCTTCAATTCTCTAATAAAAAGATACAGGCTAACAGAATAGGTACATAAACAGGATTCATCATTCTACTGCATATAAGAAGTATTCCACAGCAGTAAATATAGATATTGCCTCAGATTAAAGGGCTCAAAAGAATTTCCAAGTAAAAGAACCCAAGAAGCAAGGAGGAGTAGCCATCCTAATATTTAATAAAATGGACATTCAACAAAAAGAAATCTAAAGAGGTGGGCAAGAACATTACATAATTATCAATGGAAAAATCCAATGAGATAACATCTTACTTCTGAACATCTATGCCCCAAATGCAAGGACACCCACATTCACAAGAGAGACATTACTAAAGGTTGAATTATACATAAATTTCCACAGATTAATAGTGGGAGACTTCAACACCCCACACTCATCAATAGACTGGTTATCCTGACAGAAATAAAGAGAGAAATAATGAACCTAGCAGATGTTATGAATCAAATGGACCCAACAGATACCTTAAAAAAATTCACTTAAATGCAAAAGAATATACCTTCTTCTCAAAGCCTTATTAACCCATCTCCAAAATTGACCACATACTCTGCCACAAAACAAGTTTTATAAGATACAAGAAAATTGAAATAGACCCCATATCTTATCAGAACACCATGGATTAAAGCTCTACTTCAACAATAAGAGAAACAACAGAAAGCCTACAATTTCACAGAAACTGATCAATTCTCCATTCAATAACTACTGGGTCAAAGAATAAATAAAAAAGAATTAATGACTTTATAGAATTAAATGAACATGAATATACCCAAACTTCAACACTATATGTGACAGAGCACTGATATCCCAAATATATAAAGAACTCAATAAATTAGCTATCAACAAACCAAATAACATAATTAAAAATCAGGTAGAGATCTAAACAGAATATTCAGTGACAAAGGAATCTCAAATGGTTGGGAAGCATTTTTAAAAATGTTCAATATTCTTAGTCAACAGGGAAATACAAATCAAAGTGTGATTCCATTTTGTCAGAATAACTAAAAAAAAAAGAACTCAATATGCAGCACATATTTATGACAATGTGGACAAGGGAAACAATACTCTATTGCTAGCAGGAGTGCAAGCTTTACAACCACTTTGGAATTAAATGTTGTAGTTTCTCAAAAATGGAAATAGCGTTACCAAAAGACCCAGTTATATTAATACTGGACATATATATGTAAAGGATGCTTCACCATATCACAGACCCAAGGAAGCTAAGAACAAGAAACACCTAAGGGAGGATGCTTGAATCTCACTCAGAAGATGAAATGAAATAAACATTGGAGATGGAGAGAGGGAGGGACCTAGTTGGGACATAGGTTGTAGAGGGGAACAGGAATGGGGATCAGGTTTGAGGATAGAGGGCTGGGGGTATGACCTGACAAAGGATAACTGGGAGAGAGAACTGAAATCAGTGGAGGAGAATATGTGGTACTTGCAGGTGACTAGCTGAGATCATAAAAGCTGGAAATATGGGGAGTGAAGTGGAAACCTCTTGAGGAAGGATGTCAACAACCCTCTTACAAAACCTTCAACCCGAAATTGGTCCTGCCTACAAGATGTGAAGGGATAGAGATGGATCAGAGATTGAGGGAAAAACCAAGCAATGACTGACCCGAAATGAGACCAATCTCACAGGAGAGAACCAACACATGACACTATTGATGATACTGTTATGCTTACAGATAAGAGCCTTGCATAACTGTCTTCTGAGAGGCTTCATCCAGCAGCTGAAAATGATTCAGAGATCCACATCCAAAAATTAGAAGTCAGGAGATAGATGAGTGGGGAAAGGGACTGTGAGAGCTCGAGCAGTCAAGGACACCACAAGAAGACCTCCAAAGTCAAGTAAACTGGCCCATAGGGACTCACAGAGTTAAACCCACCAACCAAACTGCACGTGTCAAATGGACTTAGCCCCTTGCATATTTGTAGCTGATGTGAAACTTGATCTTCATGAGGGTTTCCTAACAATTGGAACATTGGTTGTCTTTGACTCTGTTGTCTGCCTTTGGATTTTATTCCCCTACCTGGACTGTCTTGCCTTGTGGAAGAGGATATTATTTTTTCCTGCTGTAACTTGAATTTCCAGAGCAGGTTGGTACCCATGGGGTCTTCCCCTTCTCTGATGAAGAGGGGAGGGTGAAGTGGAGAAGGTATACATAGGACTGGGAGGAGAGAAAAGGCCATGATCAGGATATAAAGTAAATAAATAAAGTGAATTGTTTTATATAAAAAAGACTAATCAAGGTAGCATATATCTGTATTCTCAGCACTCCTATAGCATTGAGAGGGGACAGAAGATTTCTCAGAAGCTTATGAGCTGCCCTTTCCCATCCAAAGTAGTTGTGAACTATTTTCACAAATCCCTATCTGAAACTGTGTGGAAGAGGAGAAAGCTGGAGCATGTACACCTACACACACTCGCTGATACACACACTCATACACACATGCACACTCACTGACACACACTCACTGACACACACACACTCACATACGCATACCGAGATGAATGTGTAAAATCTATGTCAGGAAATAATATTTCATATATGGATAAATTGTTATTGAAAGAGGGTAATATACTATACAGTAAGACACAGTAGAAAACCCACCTGAAGTCTTTCTAATGGGTAGCATTAGGCTTCTGCAGAACACTGAAGTGAACACATCCATTTTACGTGGGATATGGACATTTCAGTTACTCTGATGTACATTCATATGAATGTACAGGTTTATTTTGTGAATAGATTTGCAAACATAGATCATTATAAGATCACACATAAAAATCTTAAAATTTATAAAGACACAGACTCAAAAATGTATGTAAGGCCTGACAGAAATGAAGTATATTTTACATAACTGAAATGTATAGAAAGGTATTGGGAATGACTTTCTCGGCTGTCTTGAAAAGGTATATCTTTCAAAAAAGAAATATTGGTTAAATTGTTGTGAGAGATTAAATTAATTATTTGCAATGAAAATCAATAATGAATAGTATAAGGCAAAATAAGTTGGTAACAGTAATGGATATTATTTTTTTTTTCTTTATATGAACTGAAAACCACTTAAAGTGAAAATCCAAACTTCATAGAATACAGAGCACCACTACATTCTGCAAATAAACCCCTTAAGATGCATTCTGTGAACTGTAAAGCATTTCATCAATTGTAATATTTCCTTTAAATCAAAACATTTGCATTTTCAGTTAAGACTTTAGAAATGCATTAGAAACCATTTGGTGTTAGCTTTTTCAGTGGGAGACTTAAATGTCTACTCGGGACAGGTAAGGTACCAAATGACAGACCAAAAATTAGAAATCACTTGGATCCAGCTGAGTGAATTACTGAGTTTAGTTCATGTTACTTACTGGAAAATGGATAAGAGTTATCTACAAAATTATAGGTGATTCGTGTGTAGATAAATGATGGATGAAATCATCTCCTCTGATCTAGCAAACACTAACCAGTTCATGTATTACCAAGGAGACATGGGGACTCTTTATCAATTCCTCAACTGCTTGAGTCTCGTCTCCTAACACCAGTCCTTTTTGAGAGAATGTTAATGTGCCCAATATTGAGAGTGTCAAGTATTATGATTTGAAGACAACAGCTCTATTTTACCTGGAAAACCAAAGAGTTCCACAACACATGAGATAATATTTTTTTCCCAAAATGTAAAATGTTCATGAATGTAAATACATTATGAAGCTACAAGTTTATGTCTAAATCAATAAACTCGACTTGATATCAGAAATGTAACACAGAAATACTTATGTTTCTCAATACATAATATATATTTCTCAAATAATGACAGATACTGCTATCAAAAAGGCATCATACAAACTATATAAATGAACTCTGATGCCTGTCATAAGAAATGAACCATGCAGAAGTAAATTTACGTTTTCTTTAGAATGAATCTCTTGGGTTTCCTATTTTATTTATAAATCAGGTATTCTTTTATAAACTAGTAATGATTTTCTATTTCTGGAAATGTCAGTAGTATGTTGTAATGGTGTGTCTTCTGAGTAGCCCTAAGCATTAAATTAAGTCTGTTTTGTTTTCAGAATATTTGCAGACCAGCAAATGTTCTGTGTAATGCTAAATGTAACAAAACCACTATTTTTTTTTTTACAGGAGTTATATTTCAAAGTATAAAGTCTGAAAGCCCATGACAAATGAGGTATATTTAGAGGCAGGAGGATTGTATATAGAAAATGGTGTGAATTTTTCACAAATTATTAGAGTACAATTTTAAGTTATTTATAATGTAGAAAACTTCAATAGCTTACTCTTGTGATTACAATGATTTTTGATTGATGCCAGTGAAAATTTTCTTTTTAAACTAAGAACGCTTTTCTTTTGTACATAAGTTTGATTGTAATGTGCAAAGTTTGTGGTTTTTTTTATTGGATATTTTCTTTATTTACATTTCAAATGTTTTCCCTTTTCCAAGTCTCCCCTTCAGAAACACCCTATCCCATTCTCCCCTCCCCTGCCTCTATGAGGGTGCTCCCGGACAACCCACCACTCCCATGCAAAGTATTAAAGTAAATATGTTTACGTTAAAACAAACTGTCAAACAAAACTGAAAGCCTGAACAAAAAGCAAGAGGAAAACACACTGCATACCACAGTGGTGTAGCTATGCTTTGTTGTCTAGCATGTGCATATTGATTATGTTTTGATTAATCTTGGTATCACGAAAACATATTTTTGTCTGCTGGTCATATGCTTGTACTGATTTCTATCTTGTCTTTATCAAGCCAGGGAAAACCATATACACTTGCTACTTTATATTTTAATACAAAAGCATTTAGCAGACATTGCTTAGCTCACTTAAGTAATTCTAAGATAGATGTCATTGTATTATACACATACATCTCACACTTAATTGTAAGATGCTTCAATATATCAAACATTTTTATAATTAAATTTCAACTGTTAGAATTATGTCTTAGTTACTATGTATGCAATTATGTGTCATTTTTTTTCCAGTTGGAGGTAAAGCAAGATGTAAGTAAGCCTTTTAAATCAAATTAGACAATATTAGAACTTCCCATGGCATGACTTTTAGATTTAATTACATATTAAAAACTATAAAATGTTTTTTATGTATGTTATATGACTATGTGTTACCTGGAACAGGTTTTATTTTATTTTATAATATATATAAGTAGCTTTTTATGGTATAACCTTTTTACATGGCTTTTCAAATTATGGTGTAAGATTTAGAATTTCATGGAGCTGTTTATACAATCCCTTTAAGAAGATGACCTTTCTCCTGAGCACAGCTCACAACTTTCAAATGCAGTTAATGATGACTTAGTCAAATAGAATTAATGAAGAATCCAGGCAGGTGGATCATAACATTAGAACTTAGAATATTACAGAGAGAAATCATTTACTTCCTTCTGTTCTGGAAAAAAATCATTCAAATATAAATGAACATAAAATATTAATTATGGTATTTAAATAAGGCCATAATTTAAACTTATGGACCTTTATATAATTGCTTTCTCCTTTTTAAATTTTTGTATTATTCAAGTTTAACTATACTACTGAATATATTTTTAAATTGCATATAATATTATATACATAAAAATCTATTCACATTTGTTTTTACAAATCAACATTTTTTACTTTAGTGACTAATTAAATTATTGCTAATTGTATAATGAAATTATATTTTTCAGCATACTGTATCAAAACATTGAAATACTTTTAATTAAAGTCATCTATCTTTACCATAGTCCCTGCATATGTATATGCACATGCCTATTAATAACTAATTTTATATTACTACCTATGCTGATAAATGTCTCAACAAAATGGAGACTGGCTAAAAATGTGAGTACTGATTTGTACACTGAAAATATTTTTTTTATTTTTAGATTTTCATATGTATGCTTATGCATGTTCAACATGGTTGTTTATATTAGACTATTTTACTATATTTATTAGAACATAATAATTATTCAATTAATAACTATAGCAGGTAATCTTTATTTATAGTTCACAGATTTTAAAAATTGATCAGGAAAATAGACTTAATAAATTCATCTTTATGCACCAAAATAAACAGATAGAAAGTTGAATCAAAAAAAAAAAAAACCTCAAAGAAGGGTCAAATGTTTTGAAAATGAATCAAAGGTGGTCATGGATTTCACATAAATGTAAACACACAACTAAACCCTCTATTATTATAATTTTATGTACCATTCAAACAATCAGAGGTGACATTTTTAGAAATAAAAACAAATGTTTTAATTTTCTTTATTAAAAGAAATACAACATCACAGGTGTATATTTAAGTTGAGTTAAAAACAAATAATTTATGGTACAGACATTTCCTAATCCTCTTTTAATTCTTTCCAGGATCTCCATCTCATCTCACTCTCTACTTCATTTCTTCTTTTTATATTCATTCATTTAAACTCACTGAATCTATATTAGCGTTGTCTGTACATGCACAGGTATGAATGAAGTCATCCAGTGCATGATAGGAACATACCAGAATCCACACCTCTAAAGACAAGAGATACACATGTAATGTATTGTGTAGCTTGGAATGTCTGCTTCCGGAGGTTGAGTTTAGGTTCCATTCCTCTGACCAGTTAGAAAGTAGCCTTGCCTTAATGTGTCTTAATATAGCACAGATATATTAACTTTATATGTATTTTTAATTATCATAAAGTGGGCTTTCCTTTCTACTATTGTCAGGGAAATAGAAAATGAAATCCAAAACAAAATCTACTAATATAAATCTGCTAGTATAAGTCTGTTAGTATTAACAGGCTTACATTAGCCACCATCAAAAATTGAGAGAGAAAAACAAAATTAAGCTTTCTAGGTTCAGAAAATGGATACTGTTAGCACTGAGGTTCTGTATATAAGTCATCAAAGGTACAACTTCTGAGATATATTAGTATACAGTTCATTAAAGGAATAGTTAACTTTTCTATATTCTAACAATCTCTTTTTCTGCCCTATTGCATTTCTTAAAGTTATAGCTATTTGTGGCCCATTTTGCTGTCTAGATGATTGGCAGACTTATTTAGATTAATTTTTAAGGGAGAGGAAAGAAACAAGCTTTCTTAATCTTGTCATATAGAAAAGACAGTATGTTAAAATAGAAACAAGCACGGCTTGAGGTGAGCATTTATGTCATTGGGTAGGATGATGGTTTTTCTTTCCCAGGCATTTTTAGACCAAAACAGATAATGATTTTTGCTGTATGATTAGCGTTAGAGCTTCTTGACCTTGCAACTCTAAAATGCCAGGCTTTGCCAACTGTCCACAGTAAGTCAATTAAAGAGACAGATTTATAGTAGAAGACAGAAGGAAGAGTTTCATTTACTGTAACACAATTAGGAAATGGAAAACTAGACCCAGTGGTATCCCTTGTCTTCGAAGTCAAGGTAAGAGTCTGCCTCTTAATGGCTCATCATTATTTAGGATTCCGATTCCATTTCCAAGTGACTGCTACAAAGACAATACAATGTCTTTGGGGAAACAAGAAACAGAGTTTCCCTCTGTCTGAGGAAAGTTACAGTTTTTCTCTTCTTGAGTATGACATTCCTGAGAAAATTCCAGTTACCTGGAATCCATTGTTTCACTAGTCATATAGCTAAAGGAAGGACTCCAAAGTGTCCTTTGGGATATGTTAATTCCTAACAGTACAAACACAGCATTACCCATGTTAAAAGTAAATACATATACTTCATGCATCCCTATCTTCTAGACTTATACCTTGCCAACTGAACAGGGATTATTTTTAAATTCAAATTTCTTCTGCTAAATTAATATCAGTTTATATTTAAATACCCAGGCATTCTTCTTTTTCTCCATCAGCAATTTCTGCCTTTCTCAAAATAATATTTTGATTCATTGTCTCATTCATTATATATCTCCTTTTTCTCTCCTTCTCCTTAGCTAATTAAATAAAAACAAGTTTCTGTATTGGAAATGGAATCAGATCACTTTCTCACTTGTGCTGTGTTCCTGAATAAGAAGCATTCTGAGAGATGCTCCAAATAATGACTTAAATGTTCACAGCTCTCATTGGCTGTGTGGGCTACAGAAAATTGAGGAACAGGAAGCAGTAGGTGACTTTTACCTTGAAAGTGGATGTTAGTTGTTATGTTGCTAGAATTGTCCTTTTTCTTTATTAGATATTTTCTTCATTTACATTTCAAGTGTTAACCCCTTTCTTAGATTCCTCTCTGAAAATCCCCTATACCCTCTCCTATCCCTCTGCTCAACAACCCACACACTTCTACTTCCTGGCCCTGGCATTCCCCTATACTGAGGCATAGAAACTTAATAACACCAAGGGCCTCTCCTCTCAGTGATGCCAACTATACCACCCTCTGTTACATATGCAGCTAGAGGCAAGAGTTCTGGGGGTACTGGTTAGTTCATATTGTTGTTCCACCTATAGGGTTGCAGATCCCTTAAGCACCTTGGATACTTTTTCTAGCTCCTCTACTGGGGGCCCTGTGATCCATCCAATAGCTGACTGTGAGCATCCACTTCTGTGTTTGCTAGGCCCCTGCATAGTCTCAAAAGAGACAGCTATATCTGGGACCTTTCAGCAATATCTTGCTAGTGTATGCAATGGTATCTGCGTTTGGCGGCTGATTATGGGATGGATCCCTGGATATAGTAGTCTCTAGATGATCCATCCTTTTGTCTCAGCTCCAAGCTTTGTCTCTTTAATTCCTTCTATGAGTGTTTTGTTCCCAATTCTAAGAAGGGGCAAAGTGTCCACACTTTGGTCTTCGTTCTTCTTGAGTTTCATGTGCTTTGATTCTTGTATCTTGGGTATTCTAAGTTTTGGGCTAATATCCACTTATCAATGAGTACATATCATGTGAGTTCTTTTGTGATTGGGTTACCTCACTCAGGATGATGCCCTCCAGGTCAATCCATTTGCCTAGGAATTTCATAAATTCATTCTTTTTAATAGCTGAGTAGTACTCCATTGTGTAAATGTACCACATTTTCTGTATCCATTCCTCTGTTGAGGGGCATCTGGGTTCTTTCCAGCTTCTGGCTATTATAAATAAGGCTGCTATGAACATAGTGGAGCATGTGCCCTTCTTACCAGTTGGAACATCTTCTGGATATATGCCCAGAAGTGTTGTTGTGGGATCCTCCGGTAGTACTATGTCCAGTTTTATGAAACAAAGAAAGCAATCATTCAAGGAAGAATGCTTGAGTTCAGAAAGTATGATCAGAAAACATGTAAATAAATCTAGTAGGCACATACTAAATATTGACAAAGTAACTTTTTAACAGAACTTTCTCCAGACAGACTAATTTAAACACAATTGCCTGACACATATTATAGATTATATCTGTGGAGCCACCCTACTCCCCTTGCTAACCATAAGAAACACTATCCAAAATGTCCTTGCTGTTCTTTCTTATAGCTATAGTAGTAAACCATCTCCTACCCATGTCGCATTCAAATTGATGGTTTCTCTACAGTCTCAATTACCAAATTCACATTTACCAGTGCTCTTGTGTAGTCAGATGGCCATGTGAACTTCTCCAAAGATTAGAATGTGCTATATCTATTATCTTACTTTAGAAGCTAAGGCAACTAGATCTGTCAATTATTACCTAACCTGGAACTGTTCCAGAGAAAGGCTGAGTTACCCGGATCCACCAGATTCAAGGAATATTTATCTCATAAAAAGATAGTAGACATAGACTTCACTGAAGTCCCTCCCTTGAGTATAGCTTCTTTTTTTTTTTTTCCTTTTCTTTTTTTCCATTTTTTATTAGGTATTTAGCTCATTTACATTTCCAATGTCCCCCATCCCACCCACCCCCACTCCCCTACCCACCCACTCCTTAGTTTCCATCACAGAGCACAGCTAAAAATCTCGGCTCCCCTAAATCTTAATTAGAGAAAGTGATACTTGTCACTCTTTCCATCTTTTTATTTTGAATATTGGCCAAAGCTAAGGCACATGTTTCCTGATACTCTATGATTTCTCATCCCTCCCAAACAAACTTACTCCACCCGACCCTTAGTCACACTCCACTCATTCAGCTATACAACTGCATGTTAAACATCGAGGTCTTCTGTGAAGGTCTAGAGATTTTTCTGTTGGTTTGTTTTGGTTTTGTTTTTGTTCGCTTCCCCCCCCGCCCCATATCCTTCCTCCTGGCTGTTGCTTCATGGCTGTTTGTTTTTCTCTCAGACTTAGTAAAATCTCCATGGAAGCTGCTTCTCATTCCACATCTAAATTATTCTCTTAACAACACAAAATCCTCAAAGTGAACTCTAATTTCCTTTGCAGCACCTCTCAAAGTATTACAAGTACCAAAACTATAGGGAAAAAAAATGACAACATCTTTAACCAAGAGGAGGATGAATTTAAATCCAGACTGAAATGACTACTTATACAAATTTAAATTGCTGCTACCAATTATATATATATATATATATATATATATATATATATATATATATATATATATATATATTGAGAGAGAGAGAGTGAGAGAGAGAGAGAGAATTTATACATTCTTCTGGAACTGGGAATTAATATAAGATCAATGGAAAAATGGTATGGCAGTACTTCAAAAATCTAAAAGTAGAATTATATCTTCAACATTTCTTGATATAAGCCAAGAAAGTAAACTCATAAAATAAAAGAGACATCTATATATTCACATTTAGTGGCAAAGCTCTCAAGATATGGCAGGAATTAACAGAAAGCATTTGTTGAGCAAATGGTGGAAACGGTAAATATGCTTTCCCCCCATCTTTGAAGGCTTGACATTGTGACTGCAGAACCCAAAGGATGACCTATTAACTAACTTAATTTTTAAAACATAGTTTCTTACTGAACCTGGCCTTTCCAGATCTTTTAGGGTAAGCCAGTATTTAATTTCTGATTTACCATCACTGGAATTATAATCTTGTACAGGTATGTCAGGCCTCTTACACGGGGTCTGGGGATGTGAATTTAGTGTTTCGCGATTGTGCTGCAAGCACTTTACCCAAATGTCCTATCTTTCCATGTCTCTTTTTGTATACTTTTAAAGCAAAGCTGCAATATATAAATGCTCATAAATATAATAAATTGTGAGATTACTTGTTAAATGCACAGAAAATATATTAGTACATCTGGATGAAAATTTGGGTACTTCTATATGCTTTTTTGTTTCATTGCTTTTATTTACTTATTTTTTTGTTAATGTTGTTGTTACTTTGTTTTTATTTTGGGAGTAGAAAGAATCTCACAATGTATTTCTGCCTATCCTGGAACTCCTTATGAAGACCATATTAGAGTCCACCTCACAGAGATCCAATAGCTGCTGCCTTCTGAATTCGTGGAATAAAGCTGTATAAGAGTGTGTGAGGGTTAAAGACTTAGCTCCATGATTGAATGCTTGTCTAAAAAAATGCAAAGCCATTGGTTGTTTTTCATTTCTTGGGAAAGAAAGAAAGGAGAGTGCTTCGTTACATATGGGTACTGGGAGAACTAGTCAAGAAGCACTCTGCCTGGCAAATTTACATGTTTAATGTAGAGCATTGTAGCTTTATAACAATTCAATAAATACCCAATGTTGCCCTTGAGCAATTGTTTTGAGTGGAAAAGTTAACTTAAAATTTTTATATGATAATATATAGGCACACATGCACAGTTATCTAGCATAAGCTGACTTCATGTTATTATGTCAATTTTACATAATAACTTCCAGAATGTAAGTAAGTTGAGACTGAGTTGACACCAAAGTCCTTTACAGCAATACTTTTGAGAAAAAAAAATTCTGCAAAAGTAGATAGCTTTCAGTGGAAATATTAGAGTATACTTCAATTATTTTTATGAAGAAAATTTTCCAACACACTCAGATGACTATATGACAAATTGTTGAATCATCAAACTCAAGTGCATAGATAATTAGGGTTTTCATTTCTGTGCATCTCAGATGCTGCTGGATTCTTGGGAGGCTCTTCACTGTCGATGTGGAATATTGCTTAGCAAACCAGAGTGCTGCAGAGTGTGCCCTCAGCCTGACCCATCTGCACAACTAATTGCAGCTGTTTGCAAAGTTATGAAAGAACATCTGTGGAATAGAAACTGACGTCTATAAATCTGCAACATCAAAAACAGAACAGTCAGGATATGTGTAAGTGGATATTACGTCTACAATTACGTCCTAGGACTAAATGGAAATACTTCTGAATAAATCAAATTCTTTGCTAGATAATTTTCTTACTAAATGTGAGGAAGGTATTCTAAATGTGCCCTATTATCTTTGTCCTATGCATCCTTGACTCTCTTTTGACAAAATAAAAGTTCTTCCTATTTTGAATAGTATGATTATTTTTGTCCAATTGTATTGCCTAGTGCACAGGCTTCCTAGGCCAATGTTGCTAACAATACCATTTTAAACTATAGTATATGGAGGAACATGTATAAATTTGGAGATTAGTTCAGTCAGAAAAGACCCCCTTATAATTATGTGCCAACATGTTCCGTGGTGCTCTTTGCCTGTTCCATGGCTCTATTACTGTATTGAGCAACAGATAGTTTGTTTTTGTTTCCATATTTGAAGATTTAAGCTTAGTTTTCAAGGCTGCTTAGATCTATCCTGACACATTATTAAGATTAGAATACCAAAGTCATGTTTAGACAATATCCTTTGTAGTATAGTAGAAGAAAACCTTCACAATTGCTAGAATACTCTGAAGTTCATTTAATAAAAACATCAGAAACTAAGTATCAGCACATATATTGTAAGAGATTTTAAGATTTCTTATTTGAAAAGGTTCTTGCATTGAAATGATTTCTCATGAAAAATTTAAATTGTTTAAAAAAATCTTATTTTCTTACAAAAACTATATGGAGAACCACATGGGAGAGAATCATATTGTCATTCCTACTGCATAGCAAACATTCCAAAAAGAATAAGGAAATGTCTTATCTAGTTTGATACCCCATCTTTGTAAGCTGTGCCAATTTGAGAAGTTATTTGGAGTTCCATCTTAAATGGGAAAAAGGTATTTTCTTATTTTTGTATTTAAAGTAGTGGTTTGAAGGTCTTGGAGGCTATAAGGCAATTTTAAAGATAAGTTCCATAAACAGAAATAGTGATGTAGTTTTTGGAAGTTTATAACCATCCAGATGAAGTTTCTCAAAACTGAAAAAAAAAGTTTGCTAGCACAAATAGCATAAGCTTGCTCAAAGTTGGTTCTGCTTCTTCAAGTTCAAGTGTGGTTAAAATAAAAATAAAACGACATAGAGAATGGAAGAATATTCTAAATATATGTATAGGTCATATAACATTCAAAACTTAATAGATTTAAAAGGCTAATCAATTACCCTATATGGCATGTACTAAAAAAATCAATTTGTCACGATGAGCAAGCAGGTTTCCTTTCTCATTTGGTGACTGGTTTGTCTGTGTGGACAGAAATACCTGAGGGGGCTCTTTCATTTTCTTTATCAGACAAGTGGTGATTTTACATTATATAATCATTGAATATTATATATATATATATATATATATATATATATATACACACACATATATGTATATGTATATATATATGTATATGTGTGTGTATATATATATATATATATATATATAGAGAGAGAGAGAGAGAGACAGAGACAGAGACAGAGAGACAATGAGACAGAGAGATAATGTATGCATGTATATATGCATGACTCACATTTTAATACGAGCACATTTTTCATTACTTAAACAAAACCTAGTCTAAGCTACCCAAGTCCATATTAATAGCAAAGTCTAAATTCTTGCCCTTCTCATTTAGTTTTAAAGAAAAAGGAGTTCCCATATCTCAGAATGGTTGTTTCTATTTCTAGTCTTTTACACGAATATTAAGAAATGGAGTTGGTCATGTAAATAATGAAGAAGATGTGCTTATGAGAATATGTTTTACCCCAGAGGTCATGTATTAAAAATGATGCTTAATGACACTTTTGAAATTGAGACATTGTAAGATGTGATTAGGTTATCAGGACTCCAGACTAGAAGTAGATGGGCCTGTTCTAAAAAGGAGTTTAATTTCCTCTCACTCATTTACATTTATGTTCTTGCCACATATGAATGCTTGTATATTGAACTTTGTAGGCTCTAGAACTGAGGCATGTACATTATGAATTTTATAATCTGTCACAGGTTCTATTAAAAATATAAGACAATTTTTGTCAGATCAGGCTTTATTTTCATCATCCTCATCTCTTTCTGTCACATCATATAAGTGCCAGGTTTTATGGTGAAGCCCATCTCATATTGGCGATTCTGAGAATCCCTTCCAGTTATCTTGACCTGAAGGTTTGCCATACCTCTGGAGTTTCTCAGTTTGTAGTTCTGGTGTCCAGTCCCGCAGAGTGGTGTTAGTGATGCATGTGTTTGGTTTGTCAAGGCTTTGTGAGAACTGTTATAACCCCATTGTGTAATACTAGTGGAATGGATCTGGGACATCAAAACATGGGAGATTTACCTCTGACTGTGTATCTCCAGGCAGTACCCCATTAGCCAACCATCTAGTCTAGCATGCAGCAAATACCATTAGCCCATACACAACTAGGCTAAGTAACTTATGTCTCCTTGATTTAATCCTTCCTTTTTATTATATATTTTTCTTATTTCTACCATATTCCATGATGCTGGTAGTGTTATAGAGCTTACTATTTGGGAAGTTGTTTCTATCTCCATCTTTATACCTACCACCAATATGCAAAGAAATCATTATGGTTTGTATATTTATCATACAAACAAACATACATACATACATACATACAGTATTAAGCATTACAGTTTTAAGTTTTAAATTTAATATTCAAAATTGTGACTCATTTTTATTTTTATTTTGTGGGGTAGAATAAATTGGCAGGGGTATTTTAAAACATTTAGTAACCATTCTTATATTATCTTTATAAGGTCAGATATTACTTCTTAGTTCTTACATAGTTTATTAGTTTGGTGTTGCAGTTTAATAAAGTGTTTAGAAAGTTTCAGGAAAAAATACATTACTAAAGGTTTTTGGAAAGACCCTTGTCTTGTTCTGTAATAATGACTTTAAAGTCATACTATGGCTGAACAATCTATTTTATTGAGATTAAGTAGGTAGAGAATAAATATGTAAAGCTTATCAAATAGAATAGAAATAACTGCATTGTATGAAAGCTACACATACACAAACAGAGACATGCACACACACTCACAATATCAGTTTTTTTTTTTAATGTGTGTCTTTTAGAAGTTTTAAAAGTCAATCTTAAAGACCTATGCTGACAGTCATAGAGTCATAAGAGCATTCATTCTAAGTTAATAGTGTTATTTAATTAATGCTTTTTAGAGGTTTGAAAAGATGCATATAGGCGCTAAGGTTTCCTGAAATTCTGCACTTGTTCTGTGTATGTGGGCTTTATGGTATGATAACATTGAAGCTTAAACTCCAGTACTAAATTCATTCCCTGAACCCTGAACCCATAGGTGAGGATGGAGAAGGATGTAGGCCTTTGTGAACTGTAGCTTGGTAACCTTTGGGATGTGAGGCTAGAGAATAAACTAAACCCTCCAGAACTTTAGCATAAGCCTGTTCTCTCAATCAATCTGTAGAACCTATCATCTTGGAAGATGTCATATGTAATTTCTAAAGAGTTTCAATGTTGTCATGTCTGATGTTTCTTTTGCTTATCTTTGTGAGTTAATTATCATCAGAAAAGTTTCCACAAAACTGTGTTGAGCTTAAATATGCATAAAATAAACCACTCAGACTTCCCCATCTTGGGACCCATCCCTTTTGCAGACACCATACCACTACACTATGGATGATACCAAGAAGTGCTTGCTGACAAAAGCCTGATAAAGCTATTCTCTGAGAGGTGCTACATCCACTCTAGTAGTAACTGGCATGAAAGGCCTGGAAAGTCTGGAAGCAGTCCTGAGGCAAGAGTTTCATGTAAACTTAGCCTCCTGGAACCTTGGCATTCCCATAGCTAGAATGCCCCAGATTTGTCCCTGTTATATTGTGGAGGGTCTTGCATGCCTTCTTATAGTATTTTACTTGAATAGAGCTAGAAAAGCTCAGAGCTAATCTACATAGTAATTACTACATAGTAGTCACACCCAAACACAGTAATACACAATGGCCTAGGAAATAAGTGAGTTGTAGCATTAGTCATGAAAGGGTTAGTAGAATGTAATTCCCTTGGTGCAGGTTTTTCAGTAGACCCAGAGTAATAGCATAATCAGGTATTTAATAAAGTACCCCTGGTGGTGGGTTTATCAATAGACTAGCATTGTATCAGAGCATTCACCTGGCTCCTGTGTTTAGCTGATCTTAATTAAGGATTGTTCCTATTCTCAGTTGTAAACATGGCCTGGCTCCCGCCATCTTTTTATGTATGCATTTTCTTTGTTTTGTGTTAAGAACCAGTGTACCTTGACAGATGTATTCACCAGCTTTCTTGTTTTTCCTCTGTATTATAAGACTGGTGCTCACTTTCAGAAAATATATCCAGATACAGCACTCCCTTGTGTTCCTGTCTGTTTGTCAACCTTTTTGTCACCAACTCCAGGCCCACCTGTCTGAAACCCTAATTTCTCATAGATTGAGAAAGGCTGACTGAGGCTGGTTTCGTGGCAGAGATGGTCTGCCAATACCTGACTAATACAGATAAAGATATTCACAGATAACCATCAACCACAATGCTGAGCATGGGGACCCCAATATAGGAGGGAAAGGAAAGACTGAAGGAGCTGAATCATATTCCAAACCCATAGGAAGAACAACAATATCAACTAACTAGACACCCCATAGGGTGTCCAGAGACTAAAACATCAACCAAAGAACACACATGGTGGGAGCCAGGATTACAGCTACATATGTAAACGAGGATGACCTTATCTGTCATTAGAAGGATTAGTGTTTCATGCTGTGGAGGCTTGATGACCAAGCATAAGGGGATGGTAGAGAAGATGGGTGAGGGAACACCCTTAGGCAAAGGGGAAGGGCAATGAGATGAGGGGTTTCAGAGGGAAGACCAGGAAGGGGAACAACATTTGAAATGCAAATAAATAAAATAACAAAGACAAAAACCACACAAACTCCAAGCCAAACCAAAACAACAACAACAAAACACTTGGGGTTAGTCTCTCAAAATTTGAGCCAACACCTGATGCTTAGTTGTGTTAAACTGATCTGCCTTCTTGCCTCCTGTGGTTTTCCACTTTTCTGATTATAGAGGGGACAGAGACCCAGCATAAAGACACTGACTATGCTTCAAAGTTAATTCTAGATTGGATTTTTAGTAACAGGATTTCTAGATATTTTGAATTTAAAATCATAACCCAATACTTTTAAAATATATATCCGTCTTCAAGTCTGAAATATATCTTTAATATTGATGAAATTTTATTACACATACACACATGATTCACATACACAAGTAATTACTTAGAAAGTAGTATGATTTCTTCTATTTTAATACTAGATATTTGAGTGAACAGGAGAGATAAGTAGGCTGAACAATATCTCAGTTATATGCAAGTTTTGATAAAGCTTCATATTGTAATTTAAACGACCAATTTTTAAAATTTAACCCATTTTTCTTCAGTTTTCTGATAGCTATCAAAATAAAATTCTAATTTGAAAATTTTAAACTTCTGTGCCATTTTATTTGTATGAATTCCAATTTATTGATTAGTTTTCTGGTGTTTATGTTTCCATAAAAATACAAGAATATACATAAATCTTTGAACACCAAGTGGAATCTTATATTCTATCAAAGAGATTGCTTTATATTAACCAATTGGATTTACAGAGGGAGCTCAGGTCTTTCAACATATCCCAAATAATACTATGAATATAAACAAAAGGTATACACAAAGCCAGTCTGAATAATTAGAAGACCTCAAAGGAGTGGTAAGTTTTTATTGTCTTTTTTTCTGAGACACAGAACTAGAAAATAGGTCTCCCTTGGCTACTGTGGTGTGGAGTCATTATGCACATGTCCATTATATAACTGTTTATTGTGTATTCCTTCTCAGCATGCAAACATGTACAACATAGACTATAAAAGTCACAGTATATCAGTACAAATAATATATGTGTAAGATGGGAACTTGTGTTCATTTCCTTTCTGGAGTTAATTTTCATTTTGGTGAAAAGCTGCTCATTCTGTGGGTTTGCAAATTGGTTACTTTGTAACCCTTTAGCTTAAGCACCTGACCTTTAAAAGTCTGGTTGTTTTGCATAAAATCCCAGATGTGCATATGTTTAAACCAATGAGGAATATTTTGTATCACAAGATCACTAATTAAATTTTGGCACATAACCTTTTCCTTCCTGAAATAGAACATTTAATAAGTTATTTAATAATTGTGCAAACAATGTTTAGTATAAATTTTACATTTTAATGAGTATACTTTTGAAATCAGAATCTATAAAGCCTGCAGTATAGTATAGATAAAGAGATCAAATTTAGCCCTAGCAGCAAAGTCTGAGTTCAATGAGACTATAACCCATTTGCCATTTAAACTTCCAATTTATATTGTCTGATTTTTGGATGATAAAATCTAATATTGAAAAATCTCAAAAAAAAAAACTGTCACAGATAATCTCTGCAATGAAAAACTGTTTTTATTATTATAGCCTTTCCTTTTATGATTCTAAAAGTTATTTCTTTCCTTATTGCTTTCTATTTAAAAGGCTTAGCACTAACTCGATAGACTTAAACAATGTCCAGGAATAAAAGCAGAAAAAATTCTTATCCCATCCACATATTGTTTGATTTCAACAGTGCTTCTACTAGACACTTAATGTAGCAACATTTCATTTGTAGTAAAACATATTAATTATTAAAAGAAACTAAATGTATGTAGTAATAAAGATAATAATCTTAATAGATTTTCTGTTTTCATTTTTTATTAAGGAAAGTATTGGTGCAGAATACAAAATTACTCTAAACCAATAAACCTCTCTTTACAAATGGGAGAGAGAAAAGAAAAGAACAATAAAGTAAATTATATCAATCAGTACAATGATAAGTTTCCACATAATAATGATGCTACAGTTATACATATGTGATATGTATACAAATTATAAGGTATATCCCACATCATTCTATATCATATGATATATATCCCACACCATATATTATACTATACATTATGTACAGTCATACATAATATATCATAATCATACATAGTGTATTTTATATTACATATGATACATACATATACATACATACATACATATGTATATACATATATATATATACATACACACAAATGTGAATATGTCTGAAGAGAGTTAAATGGGTTTAAAATGTTTAAATCTACTACATTGTGTAGAGTGTGGAAGAAATTCTATTCAACTTTAAAATATGGAAAGCTAATTATGTGTTGAGCTAAGCAGTGGTGGCACATGCTTTTAATCCAAATACTCTAGAGGCTATGGCAAGAGGATCACTGTGATTTTAAAGCTGGTGTGGTCTACAGAGAGAGTTCCAGGACAGTCAGAGCTACACAGAGAAAGCCTGTCACTAAACCAACAAAAAGAACAACATAGAGAAAAAAATTAATTTCTCTTAATATATAAGTACTGAAAAATTATTTGTCAGTATTACTTTAATAGAGTTGAGAGTTGAATGATAATACTAAATAATTTATAAATGACTAAATACAACATCAAAGGAATGATTTAATTAGAAATCAGACATGTAACTTACAACTAACCACAGACTTACCTACCTTTAAAATGTTGTTTACATTAATAATAGACTCAAATCTGTAAATAAAAGTCAAGAGTAAAACTAAAATTAGACAATGGGGTACTTGAAAATAGGTATTTAATGGTAAATGTGTTTTAAATGAACATGGATATATATAAAAATTAATTTGAAATTGTGCTAAATATGATATCTAAAATTCAAAGAACTAAAAGTTTTCAGATTACTTCCATCTTGTTAAAATAAGCTGTACAGAATGGCTTGCTCATTGGTAGCATCCTGTTCAGCTCACATTTGCTCAATCCTGCAGGTCACACTTAATGTGTGCAGCGTCTGACATGAATAAAAGACAGACTGTTCTGACAAAATTCTTGCTTTACTTATTCTTGCAACCAATCTGCCCCTCTCTTCTATGTTCCCTAGCTTTAGAAACAGGAATGTTTTTCTAGATGTATCTGTTAGGACCAGGGTCCACAACTCTACATGGGTTGTGGTTTCATGTTGTAGTATCTCAAAGAGAAATTTGTATTACAAAGAGAAATTTCTTTAATTAAAGATAAAGACTATATTCATCTATAGGTGTGAGAACAAATGAATACACATCATCATTAACATTATATTTTTTCCGATATTTTCTTTATTTACATTTCAAATTTTATCCCCTTTCCTAATTTCCCCTCAGAAAATCTATCACCTCCCTCCTCCCGCTGCTCCCTAACCCATCCACTCCCATTCCTGGTCCTGGCATTTCTCTATACTGAAGCATAGAACCTTCATAGGACCAAGGGCCTCTCCTCCCATTGATGACCGACTAGGCCATCCCCTGCTACATATATAGCTAGAGCCACAAGTTCCACCATGTGTTTTCTTTGATTCGTGGTATGGTTCCATATAATGTTTTAATAAAGCAGTGGTTGTAGATTTTTCTGTAATAACCATAATTTCACAAGCACTAAGTAGTTCTCTAGGATTTCAGTTCCAGGTATGGTCTTTCTTTTATTAAATGAATCCAAAGTCCTTTTGATGACTGTCTTAGTATTTTACTGCCGTGAACAGGCACCATGACCATGTCAAGTCTTATAAAAACAGCATTTAGTTTGGCTGGCTTACTGGTTCAGAGTTTCAGTCTGTCATCATCAAGGTGGGAGCAGGGCAGCATCTAGGCAGGCATGCTACAGGCAGCGCTGAGAGTTCAACATCTTCATCTGAAGGCTGCTAGTGGAAGACTGACTTTCAGGCAGCTAGGGCGAGGATCATAAAGGCAATGCCCACAGTGACACACCAACTCCAACAAGGCCACAACTCCTAATAGTGCCACTCCCTGGGCCAAGCATATACAAACCATCACAATGACTCAATCCTATATAAAGTACTGTAGACAACTTATGAAGAGAACATCAATTGATTGTCCAGCAACAGTCAACTCTAAGGACATCCACACATATAAGGATAATGGTAGTTTCTACCAGAAGCCATGGCAGTGGCATTCTCCTTCATTCAGTGAGAATGTAAGCATAACAAGGTAGCATTGACTTCATTCAACATATATATACCCATTTTACATCAGTGACAAAAGAATTTTGTTTGCCTATTATGCTACATCATGTTTTCTTTTAACTCTGAGTAGAATGCGTGCTCCTATAGAAGAAATCCATGAAGATATGCAAATTAATCACTGTGTTATGATGAACTACTAAGATGCTACAGCTCACTGCACAAACAACCTGATATCAGGCATTTATTTAAAATATTCTTTACTAAAATCATTTATTATCTGTATCCCTGGATCCATCGATTTAAAACCTACTCATGCCCACATGTGGGTATTTACACAGTTCAGTGCAGGGAATCAAAATTATAATATGATAGAGATTAGTTATATATTTAAACCTTTCATCTTAATATTTAGAATTTTGTTCCATAAATGATGACTCTTGAATGTTTATAAAACTCAGGCCCTGTATCTATAAAACATGGCATTTTAAAGAAATGTAGATGAAGTCTTGATATATAATATTTGATGACACCATTTATATTTCACATTTACTTATCAATTATAATACAGCTATAGTACAAATAGTAAAAAAATCGTTTTAATTATCTCTCCTTTGTTGTTCATGTTTTATTTTCTTGTTGGTTTTTTTTTCCTTTTTTTTCCATTTTTTATTAGGTATTTAGCTCATTTACATTTCCAATGCTATACCAAAAGTCCCCCATACCCACCCACTCCACTCCCCTACCCACCCTCTCCCCCTTTTTGGCCCTGGTGTTCCCCTGTACTGGGACATATAAAGTTTGCGTGTCCCAGATGCCCCTCAACAGAGGAATGGATACAGAAAATGTAGTACATCTACACAATGGAGTACTACTCAGGAATTAAAAAGAATGAATTTATGAAATTCCTAGCCAAATGGATGGACCTGGAGGGCATCATCCTGAGTGAGGTAACACATTCACAAAGGAACTCACACAATATGTACTCACTGATAAGTGGATATTAGCCCAAAACCTAGGATACCCAAGATATAAGATACAATTTCCTAAACACATGAAACTCAAGAAAAATAAAGACTGAAGTGTGGACACTATGCCCCTCCTTAGAAGTGGGAACAAAACACCCTGGGAAGGAGTTACAGAGACAAAGTTTGGAGCTGAGATGAAAGGATGGTCCATGTAGAGACTGCCATATCCAGGGATCCACCCCATAATCACCATTGCATACACTAGCAAGATTTTATCGAAAGGACCCAGATGTAGCTGTCTCTTGTGAGACTATGCCGGGGCCTAGCAAACACAGAAGTGGATGCTCACAGTCAGCTAATGGATGGATCACAGGGCTCCCAATGGAGGAGCTAGAGAACGTATCCAAGGAGCTAAAGGGATCTGCAACCCCATAGGTGGAACAACATTATGAACTAACCAGTACCCCGGAGCTCTTGACTCTAGCTGCATATGTATCAAAAGATGGCCTAGTCGGCCATCACTGGAAAGAGAGGCCCATTGGACACGCAAACTTCTTGTTGTTTTTACCATTTACCATATTATTTTTCTTTCATGAAATCTAGTTAATTTACAGATTTTGACATCTTTAATTCAGTACAAAGCAAATAAAACTACAAATAGTAGTTTTATTAACACTGTAGCTTCCAACAAAATGCATTGTTGAAGACAAGCTAGAAAAAGAAAGATTTCTTCCCAAACTCTCCATGGTAGATGAAGACATAGCACTTGTATACACTTTGTTTGAAAAAGATGGGAGATATTAAATTACATTAAGTTACATTCAGGACAGATCAGGATAGGCATGTGGCAAGATTACAAAGACAAGGAGATTAGGCAGCCATTAAAAGTTCCCACTTCTTTCTATTTGCATCAAAATATTAATGGCTTGAGATATCATTATAATTTATGAAAACTTGGAAATGGAAACCAATATGACATTCAGTTTATCAAATTAAAATTTTTATCACTAGATTAATAGTGTTCATAGAAATAGAGGATTAAAATGAAAACACTTTATTGCTTTTTTGAAGTTAAATTTTCTGATTTATTTTAGGTTTCTATTGGAATAGATTAACAAACTTAACACAAATGACCAGTAGGATTATCATAAAATTTAGTTTGTATTTTTTCTAATCCCACTAAATGCATTTTCATGCTTCTTTATGAGAATATTCATAACCAGCTATAAATTATCACAGATTATAAAATTATCAACAGCAATTTAATATAATAGTTTATACTTTATATGTGTTTTATTGCCACTTTTTTTAGATGCGTGTATGTGTACGTGTGGATACTTTTACTTGACCACTTGAAGACAAATGCCCGCAGAGTCTAGAAAGGGTCAATGGATCCCTTTAACCTGCATGGTATGTGTGCTAGGAATTAGAGTATTCTTGAAGAGCAGCACATTCTGCTAACTACTGAGACATCTCTCCAGACGATAGAATAATTTAAATATATATATATATATATATATATATATATATATATATATATATATTATGTGTGTGTTTGAATATATATTAGTTTAATATATTTATATATTTTACATTAAAACTATTACATTTATATAGTATTAAAATTTTACTTTATATCAATTTTCTATATCAAGGCCCAGAGAACTTTAATTTTATTTACTGTGTGATGTTCTCTTTATTGTTTTCCATTAATTTATTTACTTATTCTCTTTAGTTCCCAATCACAGCTGCCCCCTCTTTGCCTAGTACTCCCCTCCCAGGGCCGCTTCCCCCCACCTTTTCCTCTGAGAAAGGGGAAGTTCTCTCTACAGGGGGTACCCACACCATTGCTACCTCAACTCACTGTAGGACTAGGCACATCCTCTCCTATTGAAGCCAGGCAAGGCACCCCACTTGGGAGAACAAGATCCAGAGACAGGCAACAGACTCTGGATAATCATCTACTCCAGTTGTTTGGGATCCTACATGAAGACCAAGCTGCACATCTGCTGCATATGTTCAGGCTGCCTAGATCCAACCCTTGTATGCTATTTGGTTGGTTGTTCAGTCTTTGGGAGCCCCCAAATGTCCACATTAGTTGACTCTATTTATCTTCTTTTGGAGTCTCTATCCACTCTGGTTTCCTCAATCCTTCTCCCAACTCTTCCACAAGATTTCCCAAGCTGAATATGTTTGGCTATAGGTAAATGTTTGCATCTGTTTTTGTCAGCTGCTGAATAGAACCTCTTTATTTTAGGGTTGCAAATATTTCATATACAAAATTTATTAACTTACCTATACTAGTTTTGGACATTTTTTAGAATTAAAATGTGACACTAAGACTTTCTCTCTCATTGAGCTTATATTGTTGGTAATGTCAGTAATTGTGAAGTGACAAAGGAAGACTTGTATTAATTCTGGGCAGGATCATTCCTTGGGTAAGCAAACTGGATTACTTAAGTGGAGAGATGAGAATGACCTGAATTCTACAAGCATGCTTTGCTCTGTTGCTGGATTGTGGAAGCAATGTGACCAGAAGTTTAAAGCCTTCACTCCCTTGAATACCTGATTACTGCAATGTTTATAGACATATATAATACATATGTGTTAAAGCAAAATCTTTGTCACTTAAGATGAATTTTTCAGAGTATTTTATCATTATAATAGGAAAAGAAACTAAGCAAGATCAGTGAAATAAAGCAGAACTCTGTTACACTACCTTTGGTCTGCTAAAACAATATCCATGGTATAACTCACTTTATCGTTATAGAAATTGTCTTTATTATCACTTCACTGAATTCTCTACATTATGTAATGTGTAAGCAATTACACAATATCATTGTTCAGAGCACCTAACAGTGTAGCTCAGAATCCTATATAAGGAATACCAGGGATTTAAAGCAAACATTATGTTCCAAAGTAATTTGAAGAATATTTAAGCCATAAAAAAGTATCAGCAGTAAGAAATAAAATGTAGGCAGATGTTTGCATAGTGCTTAATTTGAACACATTTATTTGTAAAACAAAACAAAACAAAAAACAGATTTTTAGAAAACTACCTGAATACATATCATGTATTGAGGAATTTTAGAGTTTAATAAACTCTTCAAAAGAAACTGTTATATATCCAAATAAGAAAAGAAGTCAGTAATACATAAATGCAGATAGATTTATGAAAAACATATCTCCCAAATGTAAAGTAATAAAAATTTTAAGAAATAGAAATGCTAATCCTAGTATTTAATATTGAAATATGGAGAAATAGACAGCCAGTGAAGTCTTTTGTTAATATTTATAATCATAAGCATTGTTACCAAGTTTGTAGTATGTAATTCAGATCCTGAAACTGTGGGGTATTAATACTTTGAAAATTATTGGTCAGCCCTGTGCCATTTTGGGCGCAAACTCAGCGGAGGGTCCCAGAAGACTCTCCATGCTGCAGGTGCCCTAGCACACCCAGGATCTTGAGATCACTGGTGAGTGGAAAGCAACATTTGTTCCAAAAATTCTGGAGGGTCTTGTGCCAGCAGGATCAGGGATAAAGGAAACCGAACCAACCAGCAGCTTCACCACCAGCCCCTGGCCATCTTGGGTACAAACTTGGTACACCCATGATCTTGGAATCACTGAGACCAATCTAAGCAGGAGAGCATGTGGGGTGGTGGCAGAAGCAACAGAGCTTCTTGGTCAGGGTCCATTCAGGTGTAAATCCTCAGCCAGGAGGCAGAGATGAGACCCAGACCCCTGCCAGATGAGAGTCAGCCTCCAGGGAGGGCTCTGACCCCAGGACTCAGGAGGTGGATCCAGACTTCTGTGCACCTTCCCTGTAAGAGGAGAGCTTGCCTGCAGAGAGTGCTCTGACCACTGGGACTCAGGAGAGAGTTGGACTCCCAGGAGTGTGGACAGAGGCTAAGAGAATCATAGGAGGAACAAGATCCAGCCAGAGATAGCTAGAACATCTAACACCAGATATTACCAAATGGCAAAAGACAAACCTAAAACTCTTACTAACAGAAACCTAGACCACTTGGCATCATCAGAACCCAGGAAGCCCATCACTGTGAGTCCTGGATACCCCAACATAACCGAAAAAAAAATTTGGATTTAAAATCATATCTCATGAGGTAGAGGATTTTAAGAAGGGCATTAAAATTCACTTAAAGAAATACAGGAGAACACTGCTAAACAGGTAGAAGTCCTTAAAGATGAAATACAAAAACCCCTTAAAGAATTACAGGGAAACACAACCAAACAGGTAAAGGAATTGAACAAAACCATGTAAGATCTAAAAATGGAAGTAGAAACAATTAAGAAAACCCAAAGTGAAACAACTGTGGAGATAGAAACCCTAGGAAAGAAATCAGGAACCATAGATGAGAGCATCATCAAAAGAATACAAGAGATGGAAGAGAGAATCTCAGGTGCAGAAGATTCCATAGAAAACATGGGCACAACAATCAAATAAATGCAAAAAAGATCATAACCCAAAACATCCAGGAAATCCAGGACACAATAAGAACACCAAACCTAAGTATAATAGGTATAGATTAGAATGAAGATTTTCAACTTAAAGGGCCAGTAAATATCTTCAATAAAATTATAGAAGAATACGTCCCTAACTTAAAGAAAGAGATGACCATGAACATACAAAAAGCATTCGGAACTCCAAATAGACTGGATCTGAGAAGAAATTCCTCCTGACACATAATAATCAGAACAACAAATGCAATAAATAAAGATAGAATATCAAAGGCAGTAAGGTTTTGGGAACAAAAAAAAGGGGGGCTGGGGAGAGCCCTGGGGAAGAGGGGGAAAGGAAAAGGGGCCTAACCTCTTGCCAGAGTTCCTGTGTTCTGGGCAGGCAGACACAGATATTGGGGGGCTGCCAAGATGCTTTCCACAGGGTCTGGATGATCATCTAAGCCTCTGATCCAAGCTGCAGGGGGTGGAGAAAGGGCAGCCCTCAACCTGGGCTTCCCCTGGACCTTACTAGCACCCAAGGGTTGGAGGAGAGAGGGATAAGGGAAGAAGTTCCCAACCGTGACTAGAGTGGGCAGCTGAACTTGAAGGAGCTAAACAGAGATTCTATGGTTTAAGAGCTTTATTATAGAAATGCAGAAATGCAGGGAGAGAGAAGGTAGAAAGGAAGGATGTAGGGAAAGAGAGAGAGAGAGAGAGAGAGAGAGAGAGAGAGAGAGAGAGAGAGAGAGAGAGAGAGAGAGGAAAAAGAAGAGGAAAGAAGACAAAGAGAAGAAAGAAGTGAGAGAAGTGAGAGGTGAAGGACAAAGGAGTAAGAGTAAGAGAGTGAGGGAGGCTGAACAGCCCTTTTTATGGTCTTCACTGTTGCTAGGTAATTTGGGAGGAGTTTAGCCTGAAGGTCAGAAGCTTGAGCCATTGCTTACATGACTACTGACCATGATTCTCTTGTGGGGGCTGTGGGAAGTGGTACCTTAGGCATGGGCAGGAGTTCCAGGAGCATGAGGGAACTCCTACCATGTCATGTAGGTGAATTATGACCATAGGGGTTTAGACCTCAGCTCAACTGGAGACCAACCTGCAATTCCCCACAGTAAGGGAAAAAGGCCAATTAACATATAAAGGCAGACCTATTAGAATTACACCAGACTTCTCACCAGAGACCATGAAAGCCAGAAGATCCTGGACAGATATTATACAGACCCTAAAAAAACAAAAATGCAAGCTCAGGCTACTATAGCCAGCAAAACTCTCACTACCACAGATGGAGAAAGCAAAGTATTCCATGACAAAACAAAATTCACACAATATCATTCCATGACTCCCTTCAAAGGAAAAACTCCAACACAAGGATGGAAATTACAGCCTAGAAAAAGCAAGAAAGTAATCTTTCAACAAACCTGAAAGAAAAAAGAAAAGAGCCGCAAGAACAGAGCCGCAAGAACAGAATCCCAACTTTAACAAAAAAAAAAAAAAAAAAAAAAGCAACAATTACATTTCCTTTATATCTCTTAAGATCATTGACTCAATTCCCAAATAAAAAGACATAGACTAACAGACTGGCTACATAAACAGGACCCAACATTTTGCTGCTTACAGGAAACCCACCTCAGGGAAAAAAGACAGACACTACCTCAAAGTAAAATGCTAGAAAAAAAAGTTTTCAAGCAAATGGTCCAAAGAAACAAGCTGGAGTAGCCATTCTAATACCGAATAAAATCGACTTCCAACTCAAAGTTATCAAAAAGACAAGGAGGGGCACTTCATACACATCAAAGGTAAAACCTTCCAAGATGAAATCTCAATTCTGATTATCTATGCTTCAAATGCAAGGACATCCACCTTCATTAAATAAACTATACTAAAGCTCAAAGCACACATTCTGCCTCACAAATAATAGTGGGAGACTTTAATACCCCACTCTCATCAATGGATAGATCCTGGAAACAGGAACTAAATAGAGACATTTAAACTAACAGAAGTTCTGAAACAAATGGATTTAACAGATATCTACAGAACATTTGATCCTAAAACAAAAGGATATACCTTCTTCGCAGCACCTCATGGTACCATCTCCAAAATTGACCATATAATTGGTCACAAAATATAAAACTATTGAAATTATCCCATGCATCCTATCAGATTACCACAGACTAAGACTAATCTTCAATAACAATGTACATAATAGAAAGCCAACATTCATGTGGAAGCTGAACAACAATCTACTCAATGAATCCTTGGTCAAGAAGAACTAAAGAAAGAAATTAAAGACTTTCTAGAGATGATTGAAAATAAAGCCCAAATATGGGAGACAATAAAAGCAGTCCTAGGAGGAAAACTCATAGCCATGAGTGCCTCCAAAAAGAAACTAGAGAGAGCATACACTAGCAGCTTGACAGCACACCTAGAAGCTCTAGAACAAAAGGAAGCAAATACACCCAAGAGGAGTAGAAGGCAGGAAATAATCAAACTCAGGGGCGAAATCAACCAAGTGGAAAAAAAAATCAAAAAAATCATTCAAAAAATCAACCAAAGCAGGAGCTGATTCTTTTAGAAAATCAACAAGATAGATAAACCCTTAGCCAGACTAACTAGAGGGCACAGGGACAGTATCCTAATTAAAAAATCAGAAAAGAAAAGGGAGACTTAACAACAGAACCTGAGGAAATCCAAAACACCATCAGATCCTTCTACAAAAGCCTATACTCAACAAAATTGGAAAACCTGGATGAAATGGACAAATTTCTAGACAGATATCAGGTACCAAAGTTAAATCAGGATGAGATGAATGACATAAACACTTCCATATTCCCTAAAGAAATAGAAGCAGCCATTAACAGTCTCCCAATAAAAAAAAAAAAAAAAAAAAAAAAAAAAAAAAAAAAAAAAAAAAAAAAAGCCCAGGACCAGATGGGTGTAGTGTAGAGTTCTATCAGACCTTTAAAGAGGACCTAATTCCAATTCTCCTCAAACTATTCCACAAAATAGAAACAGAAGGTACTCTACCTAATTCATTCTATGTAACCACAATTTCTCTGATGCCTAAACCCCATAAATTCACAACGAAAAAAAAAGAGAACTTCAGACCAATTTCCCTTATGAATATCTATGCAAAACTACTCAATAAAATTCTAGCTAACCGGAACCAAGAACACATCAAAATGATCATCCAACATGATCAAGTAGGCTTCATTCCAGGGATGCAGGGATGGTTTAATATATAAAAATCCATCAAAGTAATCCAGTATATAAACAAACTCAGAAACAAAACCCACATGATCCTCTCGTTAGATGCAGAGAAAGCATTTGACAAAATTGAACACCCCTTCATGATAAAAGTCTTGGAAAGATTAGGAATTCAAGGCCATACCTAAGAATAATAAAAGCAATATACAGCAAACCAGTAGCCAACATCAAACTAAATGGAGAGAAGCTGGAAGCAATCCCAGTAAAATCATGGACTAGACATGGCTACCCACTTTCTCCCTACCTATTCAACATTGTACTTGAAGTCCTAGCCAGAGCAATTCAACAAAAAAAAGGAGGTCAAGGGGATACAAATTGGAAAGGGAGGTGTCAAAATATCACTATTTGCTGATGATGTGATAGTATATATAAGTGACCCTAAAAATTCCAAACCTCATAAACAGCTTTGGTGAAGTAGCTTGATATAAAATTAACTCAAACAAATCAATGGCCTTTCTCTATACAAAGGATAAACAGGCTGAAAAAGAAATTATGAAAACAACACCCTTCACAATAGTCACAAGTAATATAAAATACTTGGGTGTGACTTTAAGAAAATGAAAGATCTGTATGGTGAGAACTTCAAGTCTCTGAAGAAAGAAATCAAAGATCTGAGAAGATGGAAAGATCTCCCATGCTCATGGATTGGCAGGATTAATATACTAAAAATGGCTATCCTGTCAAAAGCAATCTACAGATTCAATGCAATCCCCATCAAAATTCCAACTCAATTCTTCAGTGAGTTAGAAAGGGCAATTTGCAAATTCAACTGGAATAACAAAAAACCTAGGATAACAAAAACTATTCTCAATGATAAAAGTACCTCTGGTGGAATCACCATGCCTAACCTCAATCTGTACTACAGAGCGGTTGTGATAAAAACTGCATGGTACTGGTATAGAGACAGACAGGTAGGCCTATGGAATAGAATTGAAGACCCAGAAATGAACCCATACACCTATGATCACTTGATCTTTGACAAGGGAGCTAAAACCATACAATAGAAAAAAAAAAAAAAAGACAGCATTTTCAACAAATGGTGCTGGCACAACTGGCAGTCAACATGTAGAGAATGTGAATTGATCCATTCTTATCTCCTTGTACATAGCTCAAGTCTAAGTGGATCAAGGAACTCCACATAAAACCAGAGACACTGAAACTTATAGAGTAGAAAATGGGGAAAAACTCTAAAACATGGGCACAGTGGAAAGATTCCTGAACAGAATACCAATGACTTGTGCTGTAAAATCAAGACCTACAAATGGAACCTCATAAATTTGCAAAGCTTCTGTAAGGCAAAAGACACAGTCAATAATACAGAAAGGCCACCAACAGATTAGGAAAGTATCTTTACCAATCCTAAATCACATAGGGGACTAATATCAAATATATATATATATATTTATTTATTTCAAGAAGATGGACTCTGTGGGAACTAATAGGGTATAGGAAAAAATAAAAGGGGAGGGAGGATATCCCAGGTCCAGCCAGAGTTCCTCCTATGCTCTGGGCAGGTAGACATGGAAGGTCTGTGGGACACTTTCTATTTGGGCCCGAGTGGGAATTTAAGCCACTCACCCCACTCCATGGGGAGTGGACAAGGGGTAGCTCCTGAAACCAAGGACCCCATGGTAACAACCTGTAACCCCAGGGTTATGGTAGAGATGTCATAGGGAGAGAGCTTCACACACAGGTGAGAGTCTGCACAGAGGGCTTTGATGATCAGGGACTGTCTATGGTTTAAGAGCTTCATTATAGAAAGGCAGGGGGAAAGAGAAAAGTGGAGAGAGGGGGGGAGACCGGCCATAGCCAAGTAAGAGGGAGAGTGAGAAGAGAGAGGACAGGACAAGGAGAGAGAAGAAAAAGGGGGGTAAGAGGAGTAAGAGCAAGATAGCAAAAGAGCAAGAGGGTGAGGAGGGGTCAAACAGCCCTTCTTATGGTATGCTCTTGCTAGGTAACCTGGAAAGAGTCTAGCCTGAAGGTCAAAAGCTTGGAACATTGCCTACATGATTCCTAACCATGCTTCTCTTGTGGGGTCTGTGGGGTTGATAACAGGAACCAAATTTCCAGGAGACAGAGAACTCCTTCCATCCTATGTAACTGAATTATCACCACCTGGTCCCGGGTTTCAGACCTCAGCTCGACTGGAGACTAGACTGTCTTTGCATAGCCCAATGCCCAATGGGACTCCAGAAAATCAAATAACCCTATTAAAAATGGGGTACAGAGCTAAACAAAGAATTCTCAACTAAGGAATACTAAAGGGCTGAGAAGCACCTGAAAAAATGTTCAACATTCTTAATCATCAGGGAAATGCAAAGCAAAGCAACCCTGAGATTCCACCTCACACCAGTTAGAATGGCTAAGATCAAAAATTCAGATGACAGCAGATGCTGGTGAGGATGTGGAGAAAGAGGAACACTCCTTTATTGTTGGTGGGATTGCAAGCTGGAACAACCACTCTTGAAAGGTGGTTCCTCAGAAAATTGGACATAATAGTACCAGAAGATCCAGCAATTCCTCTTTTGGGCATATAACCAGAAGATGTTCCAACTTGTAATAAGGAAACATGCCACACTATGTTCATAGCAGCCTTATTTATAATAGCCAGAAGCTGGAAAGAACCCAGATATCCCTCAACAGAGGAATGGATACAGAAAATGTGTTACATTTATATAATGGGGTACTACTCAGCAATTAAAAACAATGAATTCATAAACTTCTTAGGCAAATGAATGGACCTCGAGGATATCATCGTGAGTGAGGTAACCCAATCACTATAGAACACACATGATATGCCCTCACTGATAAGCAAATATTAGCCCAGAAACTTAGAATATCCAAGATACAATTTCTAAAACACATGAAACTCAAGAAGAAGGAAGACCAAAATGTGGATACTTTGCTCCTTCTTAGAATGGGGAACAAAATATCCATGGAAGGAGTTACAGAGACAAAGTTCAGAGCTGAGATTGAAGGAAGGACCTCCAGAGACTGCCCTACCCAGGGATCCATCCCATATAAAACCACCAAACCCAGACACTATTGCATATGCCAGAAAGATTTTGCTGACAGGACCCTGATATAGCTCTTTTTTGTGAGGCTATGCCATTGCCTGGCAAATACAGAAGTGAATGCTCACAGTCATTTATTGGATGAAACACAGGGCCCCTAATGAAGGAACTAGATAAAGTACCCAAGAAGCTAAAGTGGTCTGCATCCCTATAGGAAGAACAACAATATGAACTAACAAGTAATCCCTGTTCTGTGTCTCTCGTTGCATATGTAGCAGAGGATGGCCTAGTCGGCCATCAATGGGAGAAGAGGCCCTTGGTCTTGAGATGATCATATGCCCCAGTACAATGGAATTCCAGGGCCAGGAATCAGGAGTGGGCAGGTTGGGGAGCGGGGTGGGGGGGCAGGGTATTGGGAGCTTTGGGGATAGCATTTGAAATGTAAATGAAGAAAATATCTAATTAAAAAAGTCTAAATACTAAAAAAATAGTATTGACTACATTACCCAGATAGTTTTCTAATATCTAATCAATGAGTGAATTTTAAAACATGTTTATATAGCAGAACATGCTTAAAACTAGTTACAGTAATTAAATTATTGTAAGAAGTTTTCCTCTGAGGCCTCATTATAGAATTTTCCCATTTACAGGGAATCGTTAGCTACATCATATATACCATTTTTATAGAAATAAGTTTTTGATTGGGTTTCTGATTCCACATTGAGAGTCTGTCTATAACTCTCATGTTGGGAAGCATGGCAACAGGCTGGCAGGCATGGGTAGCTGAGAGTATACATATGATCCATAAGAGCAAGGCTGGAAGAGAGGGAAATAAGTGATAGTCCCTCTTGACTCTTGAAATTCTGAACTTAGTGATGCACCATTTCCAACCAAATTATACCTCATAATCCTTCCAAAAGAGTTCTACCAACTGCAGTAAAGCACTCAAATATATCTGCCTATAGGGGCATTCTCATTAAAATCACCACAGCATTGAATCCTTAACATCAAGGACCCAGAGTTTGGAAGAAATTCCTCTTCTCAGTACAGCTGAAGAAACCTGAGTGGAGACACTGTGATTGACAGATGAGTTTTAACAATGAACCAATCCTCACCCCATTGCTAAGTCTATTACATCTATCTATACACTTTGAATTCTAAATATTTGTAACAAATGTAACCTTCAATTAACAAGTTTTTAAAAGATTTATTTTGAAATATTATGATAATAGTTACATTTCATTGCTGTTATTAAATGATGAGCAAAAAGCAACTTGGGGAGGAAAGGGTTTACTTGGTATTCACTTTCATGTATAGTGAATCATTGCAGAATGTGTATAGGAATCCAGAAGGAACTTGGAGATAGGACCTGAAACAGAGGCCTCAGGCAAACACTTGCACTTCTTTCTGTAGTTTGCTCTGCTAACTTTATTTAATAGATATAGGCCACAATGCATTCCAATGGAAACAATTCCTTAATTAAAGTCACTCTTCCCAGGTGACTCTAGACTGTGTACAGTTGACAAAAAAAAAAAAATAACCAAGAAAGTCACTATTCTTAATTTAATTTGTTTAATAGACAATGCATTTTTGTTGATTTTGGGGTCTTATTTTTCTTCAATTAGAGACTTCTTTTTTGAAAATTTCCATAGAAATATGTTAAATATTTTTAAGAAATTGATTGTAACAATTTTTTATTTTTTAGTACTCTGTTGTGGGGAAAAAAATCCAAACTATTAATCTACTGGCACTGGAATTAACTCTTGAAGTTCCTTCCCATGGAATCAAATTGTGTTGATGTAGGCATCTTTTTTTCTGAGAGAGGGTTTCTCTGTGTAGCCCTGGTTGTCCTGAAACTCACTCTGTAGACCAGGTTGGCCTTGATCTCAGAAATCTGCCTGCCTCTGCCTCTCAAGTGCTGGGATTAAAGATGTGGGCACTCAAGAGGAATTCCATGATGCCTCTTCTAATACCTCTTATAAATTCTTTACAATAATGGCAGGATCTGGTTTTATCTCTCATCCTATATGAGATCATCATGTCACGAGCCTTTCTTAGTCGAGATGTCAAAAGAAATACTTTCATATTCTACAGTAATTGCTCATTCAAGTACATTCATGTGATCGTTCAAAACCCTGCAGCTGCAGTCATTCACACAGTTATATTAAGTTGGTCTTTCTGAAATACAAGGAAATAGCATCGCACACATGCTTGGACACTATTTTCAACTCTCGTCATCTTATTTCAGCATCAAACTTCCAGTGACTTTGCAGCACTGATCCGACTGCTATAAGTACATACTAACTGAATAGTCAAAGTTAGAGATTTTAGGATACTTTTGATAAATAAGTATAAAATATCCTACTAAATGTTAGCATCTGCTTTAAATTTTCTGGTTCCACTGAGAGATATTATTTAAACAAAAAAGACTGAGCCTGCCGGAGGCATCACTCAATGAATGTTACTTTAGTAGGATACTTGAGACCCTGAGTTTGACTTCAAAATTAATACAGGGTGTATTAATTACACATGCCAAATACATATAACTCAAAATGAGTTATATTTACAAAAGATTGTTTTGGTGTTTACATTACTTTAATGGAATCTCCCCCCAAGACTTTGGGCATTTTCTTGTCTTACACAGGATTTGCTTATAAGTTATGATTTCTAATTTTGAATTTTTACATTTTAAAAAAATTGTATGCCTTATTTTGGTATATGTGTTTTCTGAAGAGAGAGATAAAAAAAGAGCAGACCTGGAATTGTGTGGGCAGGGTGGTGGTGAGGAACTATGAGTACTTGGGAGACAGGAAACCTTAATCAGAAAAAACAATGAAAAAATAATTTATACAATGTATTCTACAAGTATGTGAGTGCAAAAATATCAAATTAAAGTCATTGTTGTAAAGTAGAAGATATATGGCAAAACTGCTTTCTAAAGATGAGAAAGAAAATCCTGCTGCAAATATTTACAGCAAGTTAGACAGGGGGGTTTGGAACTACCCAGCTGCTAAATTAGAACTGATGGGATTTTCATATATACCATTCCTATTATCTTCAACAAAAATAACATAGTTTATATGGGGAAACACTGATTTTTATATTTAGTCATGTATCTTATACCAAAGAGATCTCTTTATATATGAGGAAATGTTTCAATTTCTGAAAAAACTGAAATATTTCTTGTTTCAAGTGTTTTGGATACAACATACACAATATGTGAATGAACATCACACACCAGAAAAAAATATATACATTTCTTCTTAAACGAGGGTGTGAAGATTCTAAGCGTCTAAGATTTATTATTAATTATGTTTCTAATTAAGTGTGTGTGTGTGTGTGTAGAAATATGCACATCCATGTGAAACCCCATGGATGCCACCATCCTTATAGCCTTTATAGCCACCGGACATGTGGTATAGATGGTTTTAAGATGCTGAGACCAGATTTTGGGTCTTTTGGAACCAAATAGAGCACTATTAACCTATGAACTAGCATTTCTTTATCCCCAAATCACTCTGAATATTGAGTATAGATGACTAAATTTAATAGAGGTATGGGAAAAGTACAACTAAGATTCTTTCAAATGAAATCACTATAAATTATAATTCATGACTGAAGCAGCAGAGCACTAAGGCTTTGGAATAAGACAGGTTGGATTCTAGTATTTATTGAAAAGAATAGGTTCACCTTCTCTTCATATGTTTTTCTCAGTAAATATACTTTATATCACTTCTGTTATATGTTTATGTGAGAAAACAACTTTATTGATCACTATGCAAAACGGGTGAGTTCACTGTCTTTGGAAATCTGAGGTTGGTTATTTGCACACACAACACAAGAACTCAGCTCCAGAGCTGTGAGGCTGGACACTTTACTTAGCAATGATCTCTTATCACTATTGGATTGCAAAAGCTTTTAATATTTAAAGATATATGATAAATATAAAATACTCATATACTTCTGCATAACTTTCCAAAACAAAGACTATTTAAAAAATAAGTATTTTTCAGATATCAGTTATTTGATTCCACACTACAGCAATAGGAATCTTACAAAGTAAGCCAACAAAACTAGGAGATACACACAGTGTTTTCTGCACTTAAAATGGTCCTAATGCATTGTGAAATGCTATTCTCTGTTCTTTAAGGATCAGTGAAGAGCAAAATTCCCCCAAGCCGACTTACTCCAAAGAATGATTATAGTGTTCAATAGCTCTGAGATGAGGATTAAGTAAAAGCTCTCAGGGTTTATACAGGAGTAAAGTACATAGAAGTATAATATTTGGGAAAATGGATTAATGGAGTAAGAGAACAAATAATGCAACTTGATGAGCTGGAGGTTAAAACCATCCTCTCATAAGTCCTCATAGGCATATAAATCCATGAAAGCCTTGTTTCTGGCTCACCTCTTTCTTCCTCTCTGTCTGTTTCTTTGTTTCTTTGTTTCTCTCTCTCTCTCTCTCTCTCTCTCTCTCTCTCTCTCTCTCTCTCTCTCTCTCTCTCTCTCTCTCTCTTTCTTTCTTTCTTTGCTTTTTTATACTCTGTCCTTAAGTTATTTTGTGTGCTTTTTACCCATTAGATTAAAAAGTGAAACCATTGCACTTGTAATAACAAAGTTACAAATTGATAATGTGTGACATGGAAACAATATTAGATGAGTTACATATTTCATGAATTAACAAAATATTAAAGTGAAATTTTTGAAAATAAAATGTTGATAGATGCCATGGAAAGTGGTGGTAAGGTATCAGAGTTATTCGAATACAGTGAATTTTAGAACAAAATCAAGAATGGAAATCTTGTGAGAGGAATTAGAGATTTGATAAGGAATGTAAACTATTGATAAATTGATAAAGACTGGAAGCTGACAGATGCTGGAGATAGGTAGTAGCTTAGCCTTAGGGTTATGGCCACTGAGAGATTTCTCCTGCCTTCCTGCCTCTTGCCAAGTGGATTGCCACAGTATGTGCTCATGTACAGCACACACTGGACTCAGAGAATGAAAATAAAGCTATGTACAAGTAAGCCATAAAATGAAATATCCAGGTGATTTCTAAAAAAAAAAATAGTGTTTTTATGAAGAAATAAGATTAGAAGAATGACAGTTGCCAGAAAATGAAGCAACAGAAGTCAGTAAGTTGTGTTGCAGAGTGCCTATAATTAGTGCCTCCTCACCTTTGGCAGGGTGCGTGGTCCAAAGTCCATTCTTAGTTAGAACTGGACTGCAGCAGTATCTGGTCCAGACTGCAACCCTATCTTTTCTAAGTCTGCAATTTTGTTTTTGTTTGTTTGTTTGTTTTTTCTGTCTTTCTTTTGTCAACATTAAAAGCCTGTAGAAATCATGATGAGAGTGTTTTAATAGTTGTTATAAATTAAAATGTGCTTCAACCTTGAGTTCTATGGGAAAGACGCCTCTTCCAATGAGCAGTTTTATATGTATTGGATAGTGTGAATATCTGGCAACTTTGGATTTGTGTGTTAGTTTGTAAACAGTAAAAATAATTTTTTCACCTTTTGTACTGCATTTTGATGTTATAAATCCTGTGTGGCCACTTGAATCTAAATTTGCATTGAGGGACAGAACTTAGCAGCCTCTTTTTAATAATTTATTGAAGCATATCCTCTCAGGATAGGATATGCTTTGCTGTGGTGCACAAAGGCAAATCTTGGAAGGTTAACACCACAGACATTTTGTTCTAGCTCTCAGAAAACTGGTTGCAATTTTGCAGGAAGTCATGAAGAAATGTCTTTCCTCCCCACCCCCTTAATTGATCAGTAGTCTCCGAGTAATACTTGAGCAATTAATATTATATATAAACAAGATTCTATTTTTCTTTTATTCTTATATTTTTTCTCATTCTTCAATATTTCCAAATAATGTATTTTGATCATACTTGCCCACACTCCTAACCTTAACTCCTCTCAGATGCAACTCCCTCCTCAAACCTGCCCTCTTTTTATGTTTTTAATATTGCTTTTATTTTTATATTATAATTATATTAATTCCCCATTCTCTTTCCTTACTCCAAACCCTCCCATATAACTGTCCTTGCTCTCTTTCAAATTTATGGCTTTCTTTACACATTAATTGTTGCTACATGCATATATGCATATATGGGTATAAATGCATTTGTATGTGTGTGTTAATGTCTATGTGTATATAAACACACATCCCTAAGTAAAACCTGTTCAGTGTGTACATTACTTGAATGTGTAATCTCATGGCTAAACACTTAGTATTTGATAACCAGTTCATTGTTCTTCCATGGGGAAAGAATACTTCTCCTATTCCCAACATGAATTGCCTATAGTTCTTTGTATAGAGCTGAGTCCTTTAGGTTTCTCTGGTCAACATTAACTTATCTATTATTGTCTTCCTTGTCTAACTGCTTAGACAGCCATAGTGACAATACTTTAAGGGTATACCTTCTTTTTAACTAAACCATTGACTCCATTTACATTGCCCATAAAATAATCAATGAAGGCCCAACCACTGGAGTATGGTCCACCTACAAAAAGCCATACACTTAAAGAAATCTGAGCCTCCCTCAGAAGTTATTAAGTGCCCATAGCTACTCATTGAAAGATGGAGACTCCTAAGCCCCTTCACACTAAATTTGACTGGCTTATGCAAGCAATCATAGCGTCAGCAAGTTACCTAATATAGCAGTTGGGCTTGTCATATCCAATAAAACACTATTTATCCTCTGTTTCAATTTTTAATTGGTTTTATTAAATACCTCTGCCTTTTCCCTTGATATAACTGCTTCTGAGTATGCCTTGCCACAATATACATCATCATAAGATTTACTCATTAACATATATAGAGGCTAGTATGGTAAAGTGTATATAATTTAATCCAAATGATAATTCAACTAAATAATTCAAATTATTTTTTATCAAGAATCTCTCATATGTATTAGAAATTATACATTTCCTGGGAGTTTAAAAACAAACAAACATAAATTGGAATTACAAAGTGAATTATATTGACATTTTCATCAATGTGTAAAACCTGAAAAAATATTTTACAGTATATATTTGGGAAGCATATTCTTTATGTGGTAGATTCAAATTCTTTTTTTTTTTTTTTTCTGTTGCCATTTTTCTTGTGTCACACTGGATGAGGTTTATTTATTTTGGGCTTAATTACCTAAATATCATTTTGATGAGGTAAATGGTTCTATACTGAAATTGCTCATGTACACATGCATATATTAGGATGAATCTAAAATTGACAAACAAACATTCTGTAACTGACCAATATGTATTAGTCTTTTAATATCCATTTTATAATGAAAATGGCCTTATTATATAATTTTAGTTCCTTAAGAACCTTTTATAGATTCAGTTCAAATATCAGTTTGTAATTTGTACAAGAATTATAATGTAAAAAACAGTCAAATTTAGAATCACATATTTATTATTTTTATGAAAAATGAATGCACATACTTATCTTTAATTCTTCATTTTGTATCATATTTTAAAAGTTTCTTGATTTTTTTGAGTCTAGTATTTGAACATTTTATAGACTGCTGAAAGACATAATTTAACAATAAACAGTTTCTCTCATATTTCTTTCTATAATTCATTTTACTTATCCCCCGCAGGACTTATTGACATTTTAATTAAACCTTTATTATTGTGGTATATGTACTAACTAAAAATGCAACTAGGGATTTAACCATGTGAAACATATACACACTGATGGTCACTGATCCATCTGTGCTCTGCCCATCTACTACAGTTCAATATGGCCCTTGTCATTCCTCTTGCTCTGAGATTTCCTTCAGCAATCTCAACTGGATGCATTTGAGTTTTCATCCTAATTGCTCCTCTCTGGAAGGTCTAAAGTAATGTTTGGTTTCTTATTATTGTTAGTATTTTATCACCCTTCAATAGACACTTCCTTGGAAATGAATACAGATTAATTAAGAGTTACATTAATGTATTCTTAGTGATATCTATTCAAATGCTAATGGATAATTATGGCAATGTTCATTATAAAGTATAAATGCAAAGCATCTTTGACTTAATTCAAGCTATTAAATCCCATAAATGTCTTAGTGCTCCCTGGAGAATTTTAAAAATAAAATGCTCAAAATAGCTAGTGAAAAAATAAACTTAATGTCTTTTGCTGTTTACAATTGTTTTATATTTTCTTTTTCTTATTTTATGTATATAGATAGGTTGCTTGTATGTATACATGTGTACTGCAAGAGTGTCTGATGAATGAGGGAGACAGCAGACTGTGTCAGATATCCTTGAAGTGGGAGAAAACAGGATAGCTACCGCGTGAGTGTTGGGAATCAAATCTTAGTCCTCTGCAAAAGCAGCCATGACTCTAAACATCTGAGCCAGTTCTCCAACCTCATGTTTGCTACTTTCTCTTAAGCTTTTCAAACAAAGTAATATATCTATAGAGGAGAAAAAAAAACAATGAATAATCACAAATATTAAGATTGTGACTTATTTTTAAAGAATCTAACAATTAAGTAGTTTTCAGAGATACCAACATTATTCAAACAAAACTAATTTTGAGTAAAATTTTGGCTATATTTAAATTATTATTTAAGATGAGAGAAATGGCTATGTGGAAAGAGTACTTACCATAAAAACATGAGGGCTTATTATTGAATACCCAGGATCCAAGTGAAAGCTACACTTGACTTTCAACCCAAACATTGAGTGTAGAAGCAGGCCGATCCCAAAAATCTTGCCAAACTAGTGAGCTACAGGTTCAAAGAGAGAAGGGTTGTCTTGAAGGAATGAAATATAGAAATAGAGATAGTTCCTTAATGTCCCCCTCTGTCCTCTCTTTCCATATGCATGGAGTTAGACGTATACATGAGCACATACTTGCAAATATACACTCAACACAAAATAGAGGAATACATTTATTTTCAAAATAGCAAATTATTAGTGACTTGAGAAACCACTCTAAGAAAAGCTTGTATAGAGACCTAGTACTTTGAAGTGATTCAGAACAATTCCAAGGCAGCAAGAAAAACAGATGTGATACACCCTAATTTCACAGCTTTTCCAGTGAGTTCAAATTTGATTCACATTTTCCTGATATAATGAAGAGAGTCTTATCTGCCTGGCAATAGAAATGTAGCAAAAGTTAGTGCAGTACCTAATGGGGGTTTCACTTTAATAGAAGACCCCATCTCAATGGAAGAGGAAGAAGACACCAGAAGCAGTGATAAACAGTGACTGCTAAGGAAATACAGTGGGGCAGGAGAGGTTGTAGGTCGCAGAGGCATAGGATAGCATCATAGATGAGTAATTTAGAAAAGTAGGGGAGTTGGAAAGTAGATAGAGGAAAATTCTAGGCGAATCAAACAGGGGAAGCCTTGAGGCATATGAGCATGTAGCATGCCATTACATTTGGAATTACTGGACAAAAAAGAATATTGGAAGAGACCTGAGAGAGGCTTCCCTAAGATCGCCTAAGCAGAATACTCTTCACTTTGAAATGGAGAGTACTGAAGGATGCTCTGATTTCCCTTTTCAAATCTCTCTCTCCAGGGAAATACAAAATGAACACAAGTCCTGACAGCTGAGTCAATAAGTTCTGAGAGCTGTTACTTAAATGTGGCAAGCTTTAACTTATTATTTCATGGTGACAGTACAGCAGACAGAAAAAAATAACCTTCTGTATGGCCAGTTCACCATAGCAGAAAGAGAAGGTGTTAGAAACCAAAGCACCTGGGGCTTGGAGGATATAAGGAATGGAAAATGGGCAGAAGGAAGGGCTGCATTGATGTCATTATTCTGAATTTTGTCATTTTTTAGTGAGAGTAGTTAACTATAACAATTGGGGACTTTATATTGTGTTGTTTTATAGTATTTATGAATATCTGCCTAGTAAGTATGTTTTCATTGAAAATGATGTCAAATTATGCTATATACTTAAGCACATTTATACCTTTGAAACTTTATATAAAATTCATTTATTATTATTATGAAAACAAATATGCAAAGTGTATTTTCAAAACCACTTTCAATTCCTATAAAAGCCGCCTTCATGCACATCCATGGATTGTTTTGAAAAGTTTAAATTAGAATTCAAGTACAGTGTTTTTAAATGTGAAATACTGCTAAAATGTTAACATCTGCTTACTTGGATAAATGTTGACAATACCAGAAGAAATTATCAAAAATATATAGTCTGTTTATAAACTTATTTGCAGTAATATATAATTTCTATTTTGAATTTAATTTACTTGTGAAGTTTTTGGTTTTCATTTCTGCCTCTCTTTTATTTCTATTGTTGTGATCAAATATCATGATCCAATGTAAGTTGGAGATTAAAAGGCTTATTTTAGCTAACAACTCATAGGTTACACTCTTCACTGAGGACTCCGGGGCAAGAAGTAAGGATAGAAACATTAAGGTAGAAACTGGAATAGAATTTCTGAAGAATTCTGACTATTGGCTTACTACTAATGGCTTGCTAAGAATGCTTTCTTCCACAGCTCAGGACCAATTGCCTATCGTTGGTACCACACACAATAGGCTATACCTCCCACCTCAATTATTAATCAATAGAATGTCCAATAGACTTACATTTAATTTTCTGGTAGCATTTCTCAACTCTTTTGTCTTCTTCCCAAATGAACCTAGCTTGTGCCAACTTGACGTAAAACTCACCAATTCACTTCTTTTGAGCAATCTCTACATTAGGTATCAGAAATGCTCAGATGAATAAAACCTAGTGTCTGGGTTCACTGGTTTGGTTTTCTAAAGTGATAATGACATATACAAAGCATAAATTATATAATTCATTTGGCTAATTAATAGGGTTAAAGATTCACAAGCTACTTGTTCAATATATAGATATTATTACTGTGATGCAGTTTGAAGGCAAGGAGATACACAGCAATGATTTAGACTTAAAAGGGGTTAAAATGTATTACATAAATATATCTTAACATGTGTGATGGGTATTTTTTGGGATAAAAGTGGGCTTGTAAAAATACATGCAATCAAGCCAATGATATAAATATAATCATACAGCAATTTAGAGCATAGTTTATTTACATAAATAAGCATATTTTCTTATAGCAGAGGTTGTATTTGTGTATCTAGAAGTAAAGTGACTAAATTCCATCTTTGTTGCAGGTGCTTCAAACTGCCATAAAGTCTAAAACTGAGAGTTAAAATTGTGTGGAAATATTAAGTCAAATGAATGTAAGAGAGACCTACTTCCTTCAAGAATTGGCAAAAATCTTATTGAGGTGTTATTAATAGCATAAAAAGTTTTATTTTTCAGCATAGAAAATGCTTTGATTGATTTCCATTGTTTAAATTTCCTTTAGCAGGCAGGACGTTGCCACCCACAGTCATGCTGTGATGGAACCACATTTAATTTGCTGGAAGTAAATCAATGGGATGCACATGGCTTTCTGAAGACTGCTGTGCATGAATGTGCAATGAAAATCTATAGCTAAACTGTATAACAAGATCCTCCAAGAGAAGGATGCTTAAGAAAATTAGCTATTATAAAGGTTTGGCACTATTTCTACTATAATTATTTCAACTAGCATCTTTATTTTTATATAGTCCTTAAATCCAGGAAGCACAAGATGACAGTTATAATAGGAGACTGATTTATAGATTAGGAGATATGAATTGCTGTTACAGCTCTCTCCTTACAATATTTGTTTCATTAAGTAAGTCTGTTTGAAATATCTAATTTTTTATTAGATATTTTTTTCACTTACATTTCAAATGCTATCCCGAAAGTCCTCTATACCCTCCCCCGGCTCTGCTCCCCAACCCTCCCACTCCTGCTTCCTGGCCCTGGCATTCCCCTGTTGTCCCCTTTCCAGATCTCCCCTCTACAACCCCCCCATCCCTTCTGACTCTGTGAAGATGCTCCTCCATCCACCTACCCACTCCTGCCTCACCACAAGAGCATTCCACTATGTTGGGGCATCAAGCCTCCACAGGACAGGACTGCCATCCCACTGATGCCAAATAAGGCAATCCTTTGCTACATATGCAGCTCTAGTCATGAGTCCGTCCACGTGTACTCTTTGGTTGGTGCTTTAGTCCTATATTCGAAAGGTGAGTCACCTTGTAAATCACTTTTCACATATGTGAAAGTTAATCTTTCCTTAGCTAATAGTAAGGTCTTATGTTTGCTTTAGTTAGATTGAGAGGATTTTTGATGAAATTCTCGCTGTACTCTATTTTTTACTTTTAGCAATGGTTTTGTGTCAGTGTTCATTGTACAATTAATCATCTGAAAGTCATGTTAGTTGAATAAAAAGTATTAAATGAATATTTAGTTAGAAGACATAAATTTAATTAAATTTAACTTTCATAGGACTTGTTTACCCTTTTATAAATTATATCATAAAATCCTTTCATAGATAAATTACATTCTATAGTCAAATAATATTCAAGGTCATATAATTTAATTACAACATGTTATATGTTTCATTTAAGAAATTTCATCATGAGCAAAAAGTTAAGAAATAACAGTGCAAATTCTGTTAGCATTAACTTACTAGGTATTTGTGCATCCCAGAATAGGGCATCAGATACACTGAAACTTGAGATTAAGAGACATTGTCAGCAACCACGTGGCTGCTAGGGCCTGAACAGAGGTCCTCTGAAAAAAAAAAAGTGCTCTTGAAGTCTTATGTCCCGAGTATTAGGACTGCACATTTTATAATCCTATAGTACATGATATTTATATTTTGTATGCCCTCCCCAACTCTTTCCTCCCTTTTCAAATGGAACTAATACCTTGCACCATTGTCTGTTTTACATATATGGTCTGCTTTATGATTTTACAGGGGTTTAGAGTTCAGAGATTACTTTGAGTCTCAGAAAAAAAATGGATTTTAAGCAGTGTTGAGATTATGAAAGCCTACTGGGACTATTCATGTTGGAATAAATGGATTTTACATTATGCTATAGTTACAAGACCATGGGGCAAAGGGCAAGGAATAACTTGTGGTTGTTTGATTGATAGCAACAGCCATAGGCTCCTATGTCTCCATTCATATTCTACAGTAGATTATCTATAAGGGAAAGATTAGGAGATGTAGCTTTGGAGGAGTAAGTGTGGCTTTGTTGGAGGTGTGTCACCAGGATTGGTATTGGAGCTTTCAAAGACCCAAACATCAGGCTTTCTCTGCCTGCTGCCTGGGGTCTGAATATAAAGCTCTAAGCTACTGCTCCTGTGTCATGTCTGTTAGCTTCCTGCCTTGATGATGATAGACTACCCTTCTGAAACTGTAAGCAAGCCCTCAATTACATACTTCCTTTTATAAGAGTTGCCTTAGTCATGGGTCTTTTCACAGCAACAGAACATTAACTCAGCCAGACATTATAACCAATGCTTATCATCTACTGGATGACTTTTATGTTGTTGTCTTTGAAACAAATTTAATTATGATTTTCATGATCATTTCTTCAATGTCTCTTTTTACTGAACATACTTTAATGTATCTTGTGACTATTTGTAAATGTGTTTTAGAGAAGCTTTTATCAATTTTCAGTTCATCATATCTTCTTTTGCTATGCAGTTACGATTTCATTATTTGTAATAATAGGTTGTCAGGTTTTCTTTTCATTTAGTTTGTTTTAAACCATGACTAAAGCTTTTATGCATTTGAGATGAAGGGTTACATTTTACTATACATGTTTCTTTTATTTAATTTGATCCAAATACTACTTTCTTAGAATCTCCTGTGAAATAGAATTTTTGCAACCTTTTAAAAGTACTTTCATTAGTAGTGTATAAAAGTAGAATTGTTGATTGAGAATAAATATGTATTTTATAATGCTTCTGAGTTCCTTTATTCATTGTAATAGTATTATGTTGCACAGTATTAATAATTTCATAACATAATACTATATATATATTCTCTTTGAAGATATATGTGTTCCGTATATGTGTTCACATGTACACTCATATTCACACTCACATATATATGTATATAATTTGTACAATATATATGTCTACATATATAAGTTTTTATTTGCTTTTTTACCCAAATATTGTAGTTTGAAATAATGATAAATAATTAAGATTAAGGTTAACTACTTAATCAGTTGATATTATTATTGTTCTAGTACTGTTTATGCAATCATTTCTAAGAAAAAAATCTCATTATAGATTTCCTGGAATTATGGCTTCTAAGGTATTTTTGTTTTTGTTTTTCTCACATCATCCATGGTGTTCAGAGAAACACAGATGTAGATGTAAAGTGGGCATGCTAACATCAAAGGTGAAAATTTTCTGAGGTTGTAACTCTTGGCAAAGAATTACAGGCAACTATTGACTACCAAAAAAGGAGAATTAGTCTGTCTCAGGGTGAGCCTCCATGTTGTGTGTTGAACACAAAGTTTTCATCTCTGAAACTATATTCAAACAATTAACAAAAATAGTTTCAGGGTTGTATCAATATACTTGTTCATTTATGAAATGCAAAAACACTTCACCCCCCCCCCACACACACACACATTTATGATCATCAAAGACAAAGAGACAAAGACAAACCTGAAAGTGGAAATGGTTACATGGGAGGTGGTTGAAGAGAGAAGACTTGAAGAGAGGAGGGAACAAAATTGAGGGGAGGAAGCAATGTCATTCTATTTAAATTAAAAATATATATTTCAAATATTTAGTCTTTTGTTATTTTACATAATGTTTACTTTATAGTAATGTTTCTTAGATGTTTTAAAAGTGCTAAGAGATCCAGATATCGTAATGTGAGCCTTTATTTCTAGTGTTTGAGAGGCAGATTTCTTTATTTGTAATTTAATAAATTGTTAAAATTATTACATTATTTCTATGAGTGGAGATTTGTCTTTACTTCTAAAAGATAATGCTAATCAGAATACTCTATCTTTATGGAATCAAGTAGACAATGACATTGCTTTTAAAAAACTGCTCAAAAAATACACTGGATTAAATTATGAATGTAAAAATTAACAAGAAATTGAGTTATTTTCAACATAATTTTTTTTATTGTATCGGACAATCACACAAAATTCATTTTCTACCCAAGAGCTCAATATACTGCCTAAAAACACTCAGTGTATCACTTACCACTTTTCTATTTTTCTAATTGTAAGTAATAGTAAAGCATTTGATTGCCTCTTTGATCAGGTCCCAGTTAATGGACCATAAATATTAAGCAGTTTGGTTGGGGCTCATTTGCTCACTAAAAAATCTAGATTTGCTGATAAATTGATTAACATGAGTCAGCAAATCTCATTCAAATGTGGGCTCTATTCATGTTCAAACCCCAAGAACTTTAAGATATTTATTATATATAATAAGAATTATAATATATTTCAAATCATTTTTTCAAAGATAATGAGCAGAATAAAGTCACTGCATATATAGTTTCAGGGCTGACTATTGCTCATTAATAAAACACTTGCCTATCCACCCTTGGCCTCATATCATCCTCATTGCTGCAAAAATGCAATAATATCAATAAAAACAACAATAAACCTCAACAAAAATGAAAAGTAAAATGAGAAAAAAATATAGGTATAGACACATATATACTTTCAGAAATAAAACAAGATAATTATAATGGATACACATATTAGCATTATGAAATAAAAACATCTCTTTAACTTTATGAAATATGTTTCCTGAGTATTTCCACCATATACATCAGGTGGAATGGATTTTTGATCAAATAATCATTATAATATTTTTGGTTATGGGCTATTTATATTTAATTTGAAAAACTTTGACAGATCTTATAAAATTCAATACAGGGTTTCTCTGTGTAGTTCTTGCTGTCCTGGAATTCACTCTGTAGACCAGGCTGCCCTCAAACTCAGAAATCCGCCTGCCTCTGCCTCCCAAGTGCTGAGATTAAAGGCATGCTCCAATTATGGACAATCTTAAACAAATTCCCAATGAAAACATTAAAAGTGGGCTTAGGTACAATGCTATATAATCAGTAAATAGCCTATTTCAGACCTAAGGACACAAGTGCATAAGGAGAGGGCTAATGTCCCATAGCACCCAGTTCCCTGGACCTCCTCCAGGCTTTTCAAAGTGCTGTCCTAAATAGTCCCATGATTTCTTCCACACATGCATACATATGGCCATTTTCTTTTCAAGAGGTATATTTCTAATCAGAAAGTAAAATATCCAATTGTAGATTGTTGAAATAAATATTATGAAATCTCGATGATGGGTTCATGTACCTCAATCGTTTATGTTCACAGATAAAACACACACACACACACACACACACACACACACAGCCTTCATATTTTAATATGCCTTAAACAATTGAGTAGATGGACCAATGCCAAGTATCCCTGTAGTTAATCCCGAGTTAATACTTACTAATTCTATATTGTATGTTGTTCCTCTGAACCCAGAGGGCTGGCCAACTGGTCAGTGTTCTCAGAAGGTGGCCATGCCTTTCTGTCTTGTACTCATCTCAGGCATGGCCTCTAAAATCCACCCTCTCACTTCCCTGCCCAATGATTGACTGTTGGCATCTTTATTTACCAATGAGAACCAACTAGGAACAGGTTTTCAGAAGCTACATGCAGACACTCTTACAAACAGGTTTTTGGGGGAACATAATTAACTTTCATAATAAAAACAGCTGCAATAGATAGTGTTCTTTTTATATGAAAAATACAAAATATTTAAAAAATAAAACAAAAGAAAAAATCTGTGAGATGTTTGGCATTGGGCTATACACAGACAGCCTGGTTTTTAGTGGAGGCTAGATGATGAACCCTGGGATCCAGAGGTGATAATTCTCCTACCTGGGACAGAAGGAGTTCTCTCATGTCTCCTGGAACCCTGGCTGCTGTTAAAGTTACCTACCCCTCAGCCCCAACAAGAGAAGCATGCTTAGTAGTCACTTAGGCAATGTCCCAAGCTTCTGACCTTCACACTAGACTCCTCCCCAGTTACCTAGCAACAATAAAGATAAGAGCATACCATAGGAAGTGCTGCTTGGCCCCACCTTGCTTTTTGTTCTTACTCCTCTTACTCCCCTTACTCTCTCCTATCACTCTCTTCCTCTCTCTCCCTCTCTTCATCTTACTCTCTAGCCTTTCTTCTCTCTCTTTTTCCCTGCTTCTCTCCACTTGGCCATGGCTGGTTCTCTCTCTCTCTTGCTCGCTCGCTCACTCTCTTTCTCTTTCTCTCACACACTCTCTCTCTTTCTCTTTCCACCATTTCTCTTTCCCCCTACCTTTCTATAAAGAAGCTCTAAAACCATAGACTATCTCCTGGACTCAAGGCCTGCTGAGCTTACTCTTGCCTGTGTAGGAACCTCTCTCTCTCAGCCCTCTCTCCCATAACCCTGGGCGACCCCTTGGTTTCAGGGACTGTCTCTTGTCCACCCCCTGTTGAGTGGGGTAGTTGCTTAGATGCCCACCAGGGGCAGAGTGGAAAGCTTCTAGCAGCCCTCCAGCATGTGCCTGCCCACAGCATAGGAGGAACTCTGGCCGGTTGTGGGCTATCCTTCCTCCCCCTCCTTCCCCTGAGCCCCTTTTAGTTCCCACAGTGAGACAGTTAAGGTTAAAGATGCCAGCACTAAAAATAAGCCTACAGAATTATGTTCCCGGACCAATATGATAGAAGGAGAAAATTGACTGGAAAAAATTGTACTCTGATCACCATATGCACTCATCTTCTTCCCTAGTGTGGTGCCTAACAAAGAAGATGAAGCTCAGTTTTGCAGTGGTTAGAAAACTTCTGTGATTCACAACCATACTCAATGTGTATTCTGTATGTTTGTCCTTCATTCTCTAGCTACCCATAAGCAGGATTTCGGGACCCAGGCCATGGAAGACACACCATCTTATTTACTTGTTCTCCTTGATTTTCAGCTACTTATTTATGCAAGTGAGACCACCTTCAATGGATTGCAGTCTCCCAAGTAGTCTGAAGCCCACTATACTATCAATAATCAAGAAAATACCTGCAGACCCAGGCACAAGTCAAGAAGATAATCCTCAACTGAGATTATCTCTTCCCAATGGTGTCAAGTTGACAACCAAAATTAACCACCATGCAATCTTATTCAGTTATGTGTTCTCTTCAGCAAAAGTGGGTTGCCATCTAGTTGTCGAGAGTCACCAATAGCAATACCCTGAAACGTTTTGGAGAGATTTTGATGGGACTCTACTGACAGACAGCTTGCAAATATGTGTCCAATATCTTTCAATGTGCTTTTTACATGGTAGCCTGTGGTGTCTGAGAGAGCCATTGCTCACCTTGGAAGGGTAATCCTACTACAGAGATATGTACTTACTCATGTTCATTGTTGCTGAGTTTAGAATAGCCATGAAACAAAATCAGCCTAAATATGTATGAACAAATGAATTTAACAAACTTATCTAAAGATTTATTGTTAAGAATCACATATGAGAGAGTACTTAACATTTGTCTTTGTCAGTTTTTATAACAAACTCAGGGTGATTATTCCTAATTCCATCAATATACCCAGGAACTTCAATATTTTTCTTTAAACTTCATTAATATTTTATAGAAATCAGACCAACAGGGCATATTTCAAGAAAAGGAAATATAGAATGGGGGTAATATAAGAGTAAATGGGGAATGGTGGCAAAGGAAGAGTGAAATGGGAAGAAGATGAGAGAGCAGATAGAGGAGTGAATACAGGAGGAGCTAAGATTAAATACCTTTGGATAAGTAATATAGGACTCAGTCTTGTAGATACTTACTGAACTATATATGTACAGCTATCACAAGAGTATACATAGTTTGTCGATTGGTTGAGTCAGAGTCTTATGCAACCTAGGCTGGCTTCAGTTGATAGAGTTGATCATACTCTTAAACTCCTGACTGTCTTGCCTCCAACTCTTATACATACTGGGTACAGATATGTGGTCCCACACAGTGCATCATTCACTGAAAAATATGCCCAACTACATTTTAGAACTGCATCCACTTATTTTAATTAAATATTAAGTTTAGTCGTGCATGACAGATCTTACAGTTGCTGCTAACTCTGGGGAAGCTAATGCCAGAAAATCAGTGTGGTTTCAAGACAACCATAGACTATTACATAATGAGAATTTATATGTATTTATGTTCTTAGGGTTAACCGATTTGTCCTGAACAAAAAAAAGTTGTTGTGCTCTTCCTCAAGTGAAGAGTGTTTTTTGCAGGGCTCAGCATTTCTTTTTTTGTCTGTAGTTCTTTGTGAAACACTGAGATCACTTGGTTTCCACTGCTGTGCTAGCATATCTATTGTTGTTTTCCTTGTTTAGTTAATACATTCGTGTAAATAACAACAATTAATTTAAAAAGTGGCCATGAATTTGAAAGAAAACAACAAGGGGTTTTAGGGAGGGTTAGGAGAAATAAAGGGGAAGAAAATAATGATTTAATTATATAGCAAAAGTTAAAAAGTCACATAAATAATTTTAAAAAGAAGTAAACCTTGACCCCCAAAGAACAAAAATATCAAGAACAAGAATCACAGTATAGTTTTTACTTAAAAATTAATCAGTAGAGTACAAACAGCACTGCATGGCTCAATCAGTGTAATTTAGACTTAATATTAGATTCAGTCTTACACCTAATATGTAATATCTTCTCTGTTTTGATGTGCTTTTCACATTTCCTTATTATTGTATGTTTGTGTATTAATGTATGTTTGTGTTATATATGTGTTTTCATGGCTGTGTGTGTGCATGTCTGTGTGCATATATATTTGCTTATGTGTTTGTGGTGTGTATGTCTTTGTGTGTTTATGTGTGTGTATGTGTGTTCTTGAATTCATATGGGCTTATTTTTGTCATGAAGAAAGTGTGGAGAAGAGAAGACAATCTGTTAGAATCAATTCTCTTCTTCCAACATTTTTTTAACCTTCTTCCCTATTATTTAATCTTTAAGATTGGAAAGCATTTTATTCTTAAGGTAGATCACATTACTTATATATTGCTTGAATAACCTTATACATCGCTTTAATGTAGCATATGTATATATATATATATATATATATATATACACATATGTGTGTGTACATTTATATATATATATACATATATATATATAAGTTAATATATACTTAATTTTTATTTTTATGTTTCATTTAATACAATACGAATGTTTTAATGATTTGTCGAAGTTTTCAATTGTCATGTAGCAGTTTCTTTTAGAAAGTCTTGGTGACTAATTTAGTGTTTTCTTATTCTATTATTTTTTCATCAATAGAGTAACCCTTGAATTTAGATTTGTGTGTTCATAATTATTACTTTTGTCTCAAATCATGCATGTGCATATAGAATGTTAACTTACTATAGTTTTTCTCTAAATTACATCTGAGCCTCTACAGACTACAAGGTGAGTTAATATCCATTCTTCCTGGACAGATGATGGGAAGCTAGACACTTACTTGGTAGAACTCTGTAGTATCAAGGTGAATCTGTCTCTTCTCTGGGTATTTACTATAACATGAAAGCAAGGAAGAAAACACATCACTCTCATATTGTCTAACTATTCTGCCATTTTTAGGCCTCCCATTACTACACATGTGAGCATTTCTCTAATCTCCAAAATGCAACTCAAAGAGAAGGGTCATACTTGATTTTACTACTCTGATTGCTGAAGAATTTCCTTTCTAAACAAATATGCTTAAATGAAGCATTATTCCTTGATGCTGCATGTGACATGCCTTGCTATTAATTTACTTCTTCTTAGAAGTAATTATAGAGTAGAAGAGTACATGTAAAGTATCTTTGCTCCTTTATTTAATTAATCGAATTCTAAAATCTCTAACAATCCTATATTATCAATTGTTAGGCAAATAATATTCTCATTCAGATTATTTAAGAGTATTTGCCTAAAACTTCTATGGAGTATTTCAAACCCTCATTGATATATGTTAGAAAAATATCGAAGTCTACACAATCTATTCTTATTTTTTTATTGGATATTTTCTTTATTTACATTTCAAATGTTTTCCCTTTTCCAGGTCTCCCCTTTGGAAATTCCCTATCCTATCCACCCTCCCCCTGCTTCTATGAGGGTGCTCCCTGAGCCGCTTGCCCACTCCTTTCTTCCCTCCCTGGAATTCCCCTACACTGGGACGTTGAACACCCTCAGACCCAAGGAACTCTCCTCCCACTGATGTTCAACAAGGCCATCCTCTGCCACATATGCTGCTGGAGCCATAGGTCCATCCATAGGTACTCTTTGGTTGGTGGTCCAGTTCCCGGGAGCTTCAGGGGTTCTGGCTGGTTGATACTGTTGCTCCCTCTATGGGGTTGCAACCCCCCCTCAGCTCCTTCAGTCCCTTCTCCAACTCCTCCACTGGGGACCCCAAGCTCAGTCCAATGGTTGACTGCAAGCATCTGCCTCTGTATTTGTCAGGTTCTGGCAGTGCCTCTCAGGAGACAGCTTTATCAGGCTTCTGTCAGCAAGCACTTCCCGGCATCTTTTCACACTACAAGTGATTTTCTACTTTTACAACTGACAGTTGGATTGATTTTAAACTTTTCATCACTATGATCTATGTATTCGTGCTTCCTTTCATGCAATTTGCTTCTGTAATGCACTGTTAGTTATTTTCACTTTGCTGTGTATTAAAAAATCCTGGGTTAGATTTTAAATGTGCCCATATTTGAAATCATGACAATTGGTTTCATAATGTGAGATTATTCTCTAGTGTGGCTAGTAACTGCAGCCACTCTTTATTTTATATTATTTGAAAATTATCCTTTCAAATTTAAAGAAAATTATTAAATGGGGTCATTAAGCTGAATCAATTAAACCAGATATTATGTCCACAGGCATCAGCTAGGAGATAATTCTACCACATTATTTCTATACAACATCCTTCTAGTTAATAATACCCTTGAAGAAAAAGAGATAAATAGGAATCCGTTGGGAAAGTTTCTTCGTTGAATATTGCAAACAAACTCTCTGGTCTAAATACCCCAACTTGAACTAGAAAATCTTGTACCTATCATAGGTTACAGTGTGTGGCTGTGCATTCAAATGATTCCTGCTGTTAAACCACATTAGTGCTCTAGAATTAACCCCATAGCTCATGCTATTTGGACAGGTATTATTGGGTTAAACATTTCCTCTTCCCTTTTTTCTTCACTTAACATTGTTCTCTCCTCTCCCTGCCCCTTAATTCCCTACTTGATTATCATCTAGTCTCTCTATTAAAGATGCTGCACTAAAATTTTAAGAATTGTACTTCTTTTGATGATGTCACAATGCTTCAATTCTTTCTCCACAACTACTAACTTCTTGTACATTGGACTTGGGACCCACAAGTTTTATTTATGTCTCTTAAACCAGTGATATCTGACATGCTTACTGGCTTTTGTGTACACTGTCCATCTGTCATAAAACCATATCTCTGAAAGCCTGACATGTGGCCTTTAGTACTATTGAAGTTTTAGACAGATGTTAACTACCCGTAAAACGACTCCTGATTACAGGGTGAACAGGGTTCTCTTTGGAAGTCCTTAAATTGCCCAGGAAGCAATTTAAGATAGAAAGGTGCTGTATTTGGAGCTTTGTTTCATCTTTTCTCGGATGTCTATATTCATAATCAGGAAAGTATTATTCAGTCTTTACATGGCAACATATTAAGTAATTATTTGTTTATTTTTTAATCAGGAGTACATGCAACGCCTAGTTAAGATAAAAATTAATCTGATTGTTTGGACATATAAAACTACATATGAATCTTTTCTTATCCTCTTTATATTATTCTTCCTTACTGAAAAAAGATAATTAAGAAAAAATTAAAGATGGATCAAACAATTGTCAATTGTTACATTTTTCTGACATTTATTAAAAAGTGCGGCTTTTGGAATATTTTGAGTATTATAATGAGCTCAAATTTCTGACAATCAAATAAAATAGAACCAGCAACTAGATACTGAAATTTTAAAGAATGTTTTAATATACTGTTTTGCTTTCTATGGCACTCTTGCTATTACTACTTCATTTAATTTTTACAACCAATTTATGAGGAAAAATGTTTTACAAAGTCTGAAGCAGAATCACACAGAAGAAAATGGACAGATGCTCCTTGTCGGGAAAATGCCATTACAAGAGGACAGATGCAGATTGTGACCATGATCTTAAATGCTTTCCAACCTCTACGGTCAGGCCATTACTATGGAACCCTAGTAAAATCCACAATTACATAATTACTATTTAGTTTGTTCTTTACTGCAGAGTAATTGTTAATTATTCATTTCCTAACTTAAGTTAGCATGAGCCAATCATGAAAACATGTCAGCAATCTACATATCTTTGGTCTAGTATCATAGCTGACCCCAGTGAAGGCTTATTAAAATGATCTGGTGAATTTCCTGAAGTACATGCGCATTAACAATCCTTGTGTTTCAATTTATACCAGTTTTAGTGATAAGGTCAAGTAAAAACTAACAATCATTTAAAAGGGATTCTGTTTCACAATATTATGCCTAGTTTCTTTCTTGCCTTGACATCCATCTGACCCACTTTTAATTTTATTGCTTTGATTAAAAACAACATGGGCATGATGAAGTCAATGGAGTGTTATTTTATGTATTTCTTTGTTTTACTGTTATTTTCTGAAATTTTAAGTTATAGTTCATCATTATTATTTTTTATGCTTACTCCTCTCTTTATACTTATATAGTTCAGAATTCCTTGCCTACAGGATACTGCCTCCCAAGTGATGGGATTAAAGGTGTGTACCACCACTGCCCAGCTCACTTAATTATTGTTAATATGTTCAAATACAACTTTCTAGCTTATAGTTATAGAAACTAGTATTTTCTGCAGTCACCAGTAATATTTTTGTTTCTTTAAAGTCTTCAATTCTGTTTTAGTTAGGGTTTAACTGCTGTGAAAAGATACCAGGCAACTCTTATGAGGACATTTAATTGGGGCTGTGTACTGGCTAGTTTTGTGTCAACTTCACACAAGCTTGTGTTACCACAGAGAAAAGAGCTTCTGTTGAGGAAATGCCTCCATGAGATCCATCTGTAAGGCATTTTCTCAATTAGTGATAAAGGGGGAAAGGCCCCTTGTGGGTGGAACCATCCCTGAGCTGGTAGTCTTGGGTTCTATAAGAGACCAGATTGAGCAAGCCAGGAGAAGCAAGCCAGTAAGAAACATCCCTCCATGCCTCTGCATCATCTCTTGCTTCTTGACCTGCTTGAATTCCAGTCCTGACTTCCTTTGGTGATAAACAGCGAGGTAGAAAATATAAGCTGAATAAACTCTTTCCTCCCCATCTTGCTTCTTGGTCATAATGTTTGTGCAGGAATAGAAACCTTGATTAAGACAGACAGACAGGCTTATAGTTTCAGAGGTTGAGTCCATTATAATCATGGCAAGAACATGGCAGCACCCAGGCAGGCATGGTGCAGGAGGAACTGAGAGTTCTCCATCTTTATCTGAGTACTGGCAGAATACTTAAGCTAGCAGAATACTGGCTTCTACTCAAAAAATATTCAAAGAACATTAATATTTCACTTAAATCCCTAAGGCAAATTCTATTGATGACTTTTAAACATCAAAATATGAAAGTCATGTTTATGTTTATTATGATATTTTAAAAGGTAGATTATAATTTTTGATTATTTCTGGTGTTAATCCCTTTCCCTTAATGTTTACTTTCTTGCCAATTACTTGAATTTTCTCAGTAATGACAACTTCTTTAGTATGTGGTTTTAAATTTTTGAGAACTTTGAAAAACATTCAAAGCATTACAGCCAACTATAGAACAAAGAGATATTCACATAAAGTCAAACATTAAATGATGATAGAGGAAAAATAGGTCAGAGTAAATACATGCTTTTACACAGTAAGGTTGCTTACTGGTACATCCTAACTTCAAATTTCAAAAAGTTTTCTTCTAGACATTTAGCATTTCTCTGATAGGTTTCGTGTGTGTGTGTGTGTGTGTGTGTGTGTGTGTGTGTGTGTGTGTGTGTGTGTGTGTGTGTAGACATGCATATGGGGACTAAATCACAACAACATTGTGTTGCCTATCTTATATGTCATCCACAGAAATGGAATTATTTTCTTTTGTGGTAATGTCTCTCATTGCTTTGGAACTTGAACACTTAACCTAGACTCACAGTACAGAGAACTGCAAATATCCTTCAGTCATTGCCCAGGCACTCTAGGTATAAATGGATACCACTATGCCTGGGGTTTCTATGTTGTTTCTGGGTAATTAAACTCAGGTCTTAATGCTTACAAGGAAATCAGTTTGCTGACATTTACCTCCCAAGTTCAACTGTTGAGTTCTGTTTTGAGTTTCTTCTGGCCTATTCTACTACCTCTTTGGGAAGTCTTTTTTCTCCTTGTTTAATGTCAGTATTGTCACTCAATATAATACAGATTTTATGATATTGGAGCTTTAGCATCTCTCTGCTCATTTCTACTGTTATCTCCAGACAATTGCCTTCAGTTATCCCATGTGTCATTTAAATGATGGCGTCTGATGATGCAAGTATCTCTTTATCTTCTTTTCCCTTTGCTTTTATTTAATTTTTTTGTTTTTTAATCAGATTAAGTTGTCTCTATGGTTCTTTTCTCAGAAAAATCTTATTTTTGATTTAGAATATACCTAATGTGATTCATTTATTAATTTTCAAAATTATTTTTCAATGTATTTTCTGTTTGCTTGCTTATGTGTTTCTTTAATGTGTGTGCCAAACTTGGATACATGAATACAAAGACACATGCTTAGATGTCAAAAGACAATAGTCATGAGCATTTCTCCTTCTGTATCTTTAAACACTGAGCCATCTTATGTTACTAAAACATCAATTTAACTTTTGAACAGGCTGTTGACCTTTATTCTTCCAATGCCAATGGCATTTAAATAATGTTTGTTACTGATATAATATACATTGTCTTGTGGTTTCAACATATTTTATGTTTCTAATTAAATTCTGGACTACTTTAAAGTTAAAGGGTTTATTTTCCACTTTTAATACATTAAACATGCCCCCCTTACTTGTCAGAATTCATATTCTGACAACTGATTCTGAAAGCTGAAAATCTGCATTGTCATAGAATAAACTCTTATCTGTTACATGAAGAGATCATCATTATAGTGTAGCAAGTAGACTTGGTAGTTGCTTAAATTTTAAGCCATGATTTTGTAGAGATTCCTGAGTTAGAGTCCACATTTACTCTCATAGCTGTTACATGTTTTTCTTTTTCTTTTTCAATTTTTTATTAGATATTTTCTTCATTTTCATTTCAAACTCTATCTTGAAAGTCCCCTATAACATCCCATCACACTGCTCCACTACCAATCCACTCACACTTCTTGGCCCTGGCGATCCCCTGTACTGGGGCATATAAAGTTTGCAAGACCAAGGGTCTCTCTTCCCAATGATGGCCAACTAGGCCATCTTCTGCTACATATGCAGCTAGAGACACAGCTCTAGGTGGGGTACTGGTTAGTTCATATTGTTGTTCCACCTACAGGGTTGCAGACCCCTTCAGCTCATTGGGTAACTTCTCTGGCTCCTCCATTGGGGGCCATGCGTTTTATCCAAGAGATGGCTGTAAGCATCCACTTCTGTATTTGTCAGGCACTGGCATAGCCTCACAAGAGACATCTATGCCATGGTCCTTTCAGCAAAATCTTGCTGGCATGTGCAATAGTGTCTGCATTTGGTGGCTGATTTTGGGATGGATTCCTGGGTGGGGTAGTCTCTGGATGGTCCACCCTTTCATCTTAGCTCCAAACTTTGTCTCTGTAACTCCTTTCTTGGGTACTTTGTTCCCTATTCTAAGGAGGAATGAAGAATCCACTCGTTGGTCTTCCTTCTTCTTGATTTTCTTGTGTTTTGCAAATTGTATCTTGGGTATTCTTGGTTTCTGGTCTAATATCCACTTATCAGTGAGTGCATATCAAGTGAGTTCTTTTATGATTGGGTTTAGGATCCATTTGCCTAAGAATTTCATAAATTCATTGTTTTTAATAGCTGAGTAGTACTCCATTGTGTAAATGCACCACATTTTCTGTATCCATTCCCCTCTTGAGGGACATCTGGGTTCTTTTTAGCTTCTGGCTACTATAAATATGGCTGCTATGAACATAGTGAAGCATGTGTCCTTATTACCAGTTGGAACATATTCTGGGTATATTCTCTCTTCCAGGAGAGTTTTTGCTGGTTCTTCTGTTAGTACTATGTCCAAATTTCTGAGGAACCACCAGACTGATTTCCAGGGTGCTTGTACAAGCTTGCAATTCCACCAGCAATGGAAGAGTGTTTCTCTTTCTCCACATCCACTCCAGCATGTGCTGTCACCTGCATTTTTGATGTTAGCCATTCTGATTTGTGTGAGGTGAAATCTCGGGATTGTTTTAATTTGCATTTCCCTTATGACTAAGGATGTTGAACATTTTTTCAAGTGCTTCTCAGCCCTTCAGTATTCCTCAGTTGAGAATTCTTTGTTTAGCTCTGTACCCCATTTTTAATGGGGTTATTTGAATTTCTGGAGTCCAGCTTCTTGAGTTCTTTGTATATATTACATATTAGTCCCCTATCAGATTTAGGATTGGTAAAAATTCTTTCCCAATCAGTTGGTGCCCTTTTTGTCTTATTGACAATATCTTTTGCCTTACAGAAGCTTTGCAATTTATGAGGTCCCATTTGTGGATTCTTGATCTTACAGCATAAGCCATTGCTGTTCTGGAATTTTTCCCCTGTGCCCATATCCTTGAGGCTTTTCCCCACTTTCTGCTCTATAAATTTCAACAAATGATGCTGGAACAACTTGTGGTTATCATGTTGAAGAATGAGAATTGACCCATTCTTATATTCTTGTACAAAGCTCAAGTCTAAGTGATTCAAAGAACTCCACATAAAACCAGAGGCACTGTAATTTATAGAGGTGAAAGTGGGGACATGTGTTTTTCATTTCACAGTCTGCCACTTCATCTTCAATTATGGATGTCAAGGCCTTATTTTGTCACAGAAATATTTTGGATCATTTTTAAAGTTAAAATGATTAATACAAACTTGAAATTCTGGGAAATCAAACAATGTCTTTGTAGGAATTCTTTGTAGGAACATGAATGTATCATACTAGAGTTTAACCTAGTTGTTTGCAAAATTTTCTGGTTAGAACAGCTGTCTACTTGATCGATGTAATGAGTGCTGTCTCTTTTAGAGCTCAAATAGCTATATGGTGTAAGTAAAACTAATGTTTCCTGAATGTTGTCCTCATACTAAAGGTATACTTCCAACATCTTATCTAACAAGGTTCCTAGACATACAATTATTTCAGCCATATAATGTATATAAAAATATCCCAAACTACCACAATCTCATCACCATTAAAAGAATCAATTGTGATCATACATTCTTGGAATTCCTGGTCAGGAAACTGAGTATGAGAATAAGTCTAAGGATAACTTGGCTCCAGATGAGAATATTTTTTTCAGAAATAACAACAAAAAGACTTCCAGAAAATGTATTATGTATTTAATGAAATAGAATTAGGTAATATCATTATTTCTATTCATATCACATCTATCAAATTAAAATAAACGTCCCCTAGAACAGAGGGTAATCTATAAATATGGGATTATAGAATTATTTTTCTCTCTCTTTATTGTAGTTCTGGCTATCTAGAAGGAAATATATGAAAAACTCTGCATTATGACCTATAACTGGTATAAAACCCACTTTCCTCTAGCTCCATGATACTGGCTTTCTTTCAGCGATTTTAACATGTTTGACAGCTGAATCCCAAAAGTTCTCTTCTAAAAATGTCTCCATTCTATCCCTGAATTAGATCCTTGATCTAGCCTACAGAAATAGTACCCTCCACCTTTCCGGTCCCTATATGAACCAGTTATATTTTTGTACTTACAGAATCATCATTTTTCATACCATTTCTGTGAGTTTATTTAACTTTTTATTGTTTTCCAAACACTTCAGCATAACAGAATACCTACAGAAGTTCTATCTAGTCAATAAGATACTGAATTCAACTTCTGCTTCCCAAATCCCAGAAGAGAGTCTTTAACTTCATGTACAATATCTTTCTATACACAATTGCCAAAATGCCTTTCTGAAAACAAACAGTAACACAAAATACAATTTGTTTTATATTCCATATACATAAATTTAAATCCCCCCAAAATATATACTGTAGAATATTATTCTCACCTTTGACATTTCCATGGCCCCCACACAGCCAGTGCCTGTGTTCATGTCAGTTGGTGAATGTGTTGACCTCTACTTCAGTCAGAATGCTCTAGCATGGCTTTTCTACATGAAATGATGTTCCTCTCATCTTACTCATTTAGATGCATCTTTAATATAATCAAACACAGAGAGAATATGTGATGATGCTTTTCTCATGTTCTTCAATGACTTCTTTCACTGCCTCTTATCTCTCTTTTCCTTCCTTCCTTCCTTCCTTCCTTCCTTCCTTCCTTCCTTCCTTCCTTCCTTCCTTCCTTCCTTCCTCCCTCCTCTCCTCCCTCCCTCCCTCCCTCCCTCTCTCCCTTCCATTCTTCTTTCCTTGCTTCCTTGCTTCCTTCCTCCTTTTCATTAGGAGAATTTTTTTAAGGTTTGACAGAACTACAGTAGGATAGGCAAACTGAAAAAAAAAATCTTTCCATTTATAAGAATCAAGGGCAGAGAGAGAAATGTTATGTATATTTTTATTTATTTGATTTTTATTTTGTTTTTTTATTGTTTAATTTTTTATTTTAATGGATATTTTATTTATTTAAATTTCAAATGTTATCCCCTTTCCCAATCCCCCCCCTACCCATGCTGAAATCCCCTATCTCATCCCTCCTTGCTTCTATGAGGGTGTAGACTGACCCCCCCACCCACTACTGCCTCTCTGCCCTAGCATTTCTCTACACAGGGACATGGAGCCTTCACTGGACCAAGGACCCCTTCTCCTATTGTTGCCTGACAAGGCCATCCTCTGATATTCAGAGAAACAGCAACAAAGGCCAAGTGTCAGAAAGCATGTTTAATGGTTCTGGGCCTTGGATTTGATTTCAGAAAGCATCAGACTTCAGGCTTTCGTTTCCTCGGAGAAGGATTAAATCAAGCACACCTTGTTAGAAATACAAATAAGACAGTATATGAGGAGAGGAAAATTACTCTTAATAATGGTAGTGGTTTATGATTCCAGGAGACTGCCCACTTCTGTCTTTAGTGGATCTGTGTGTTTTTACCACATACAAGGAGACTATTTATTGCTAGATAAATGATTAACTATCAAGAAAATAAATGAAAATTAAAAGTTAAGTGAATATATATTTAATAAATAGAAGAGATATTTATTAACTCAAGATAGATATGTTCAATAACATCTGTGTGAAAAAAATTTATTTCCTTGCTTTTACATTATAAAATAGTCAATAACCGAAAGAACAGTTTGGAAGCAATGAGGAAAGTCAGTCTTATGCTTCACATGTAAATGTAAATGAAAGTAGAGCTCATTTAGAAAACCTTGTTATCTTTATTGTAAGTGGCATTTTTGCTGTCATAATTCAGGTTACTTAAACTATTTGAAACCCTTTCAAAGTTCAGGGAGAGTCTGTTGAGAAATAATAGTTTTCTTTGTGAAACCAGTTAAGACAAACTCAGAAAATAGCAAATGTGTTAGCAAGAGGACATCAGGTTTACTTACTTGTATGCAGTCTATTTGGGAATGAGTGTATCCGGTTTTCAAAGTAGATTGTATCAGTAAATTCATTATCTACTAGAGATTGAAATATTCCTCTTCTGCTGCATACTTGGGGAATGCTTTCCTCCTGCATGTTCCAAAACCAGTCTCTAGATCGAAAATTTTAATTTTAAAAATGTGTTTGCAGATATCCACTCTGCATGATTTATTGTTTCGTTGTAATTTTGAACAAATGGACTTAATAATTTTCTGTATTTCTTAATACTTCACCAAATGTTCTTTTTCCCTTCATGTACAAAAGTAGCAGAGGGCTTTCCAGAGATACCTATATGTGCAAAACTCACTGTAGTCACAAGTAAAAGGAATCTTAGTTTGGCTTACCTCTGGCAAAGTTCAGGAAAGGAAACTGATGACTTTCTGAGTCTCCTTCAGTAGTCTCAGTCAAGATAGTATTCTAACATTAGAAAGCACCAGGATGTTTCAATGGATGTTCCACTCACATTTACAAGACACATGCTTAAAGAAAAAAGAAGTACATAATATAACGATGAGATGATTTTATATCCATAACAATGCACTAATTTTATTCAATAACATCTTAAAGTGGGGAGTCAGTTTATACAGTATATAGACTTAGCAAAAAAAGCAAATTAATTACAGTAACTAAAAGATAATGAATATATAATGAAACTTCAAATGAAAACACAGGAAAACCAAAGATACAAAGAAATCAAAACTCTAACCAAAAGCCAAACACAATAATTAAGCTAAGCATCATTCTCTTGCAGCAGATGTTCAGCACAGACCCACAGCCTGTTGCTGGCCTTGGTGAAATAGTGCAAAGTCAGTCACTGATGGTAATAATCTGTTCAAGATGAATATAGGCATGCCTCATTGGGGTGGGTGTTCTGCTGATGGACTAGTCCTTCCAAGGCTAACATGAGAGATGTTACAGATGATACCTCAAAGTTTTTCAAATTCACTTGACTGATCACCATGATATAATTCTAGATGACCCAACAAGACCAGCCAAAATTGGCATTCTCAGAGCCCTCCTGGATGCCGAGCAGATCTTGATGTATCTCAACACTTCTCTGAAGCCTTCCAAACAGGCAGTCTTGCTGGACCAGAAGCTAGACAAAATAAAGGCCTCATTACCCATAGCAAACCAAAAAAGAAGAAAATGCAGCCCAAGATTGCTATGGTTACAAGGATTAGATGCAATGGTGGTTAATTTGCTTTGCACACCCAGTGCTCCTGGTGAACAGTTGTGTCTGAGCAAGATCTTGACCTGGTCTCTGATCTGTTTGAGCTTCTGCAGAATATTTCAGACCTACAGGAGGAAGAGAAAAAAAAACCTGGTGAGATCTTGCCATGTCAGCCATCCAGCAAATACCAGCTTTTCTCAGCAGGACAATCCAGTATGACCTTTCATCTGAGATCTTTCCTGTATCCCCATAGGAGAAGGGGCAGAGGGCACCTGGGCCTGGATGTTTTTCTCAACTGTAAAAAATTTGCTTGACACTGAATTGTGAACTACACACTGTGCTGGAGTTAAAGTAAAACACCACATTTTTCCAATAGTCTAAATACTTGATATTGAAAAATAAGTGTATATCAGTGTCGGAATCTAACATTAAACAGAGGCCTTCTAGGGAGCCTAGCAAAATTAAAAAAAAAAAAAAAGATAGTATGGTTATAGTTTTGAATAAACATAAATAGAAATATTTCAGAAATATTCATATGTACCTTCAACAGTAAGTCATAACTAAATGCTTATGAGAAGTACAGGTTGATGACTTAGTAACATATTCCATCATTCTTCATGCTGATTGGGTAAGAATACCTGGAGATTCACAGCATGAGTCATTATAATCCTTAATCTCAGGGTGACAACTCCCATTGTTTTCCAAACTATTCTGCTATATTTATACATTATATTCTTTATTTAGTGGTCTATCCAACTAAAATATAAGTTTTATACTGAAGGTTTGAGGGCAGGGGCTGTTTCCCTGATAAGCTTGGAGTCTCCATAAGTGTCCCCGAGACAGAATTGGTGCTTTATAGATACAATGGAACAAATTAATGAATAGCTGCAGATATTAGAAAGCATTAGCCTTGCTTTCTGAAGAATGTTTTTAATTTCAAAATTCCACAATAAAAGTGATAGCATCCATGCATATACATCCCTCGAATCCTTCTGTCTCTACACATGTATACAATGTTTTAAACATACATCAATATTTGTCAGATACATGAATGAGTGTTATGATTAGCCAAGCTTATGGCTGATATGATAGTCCCCTTGGTACAAATCTTACGTGCAAGGCAAATGTGAAGAGTACAATCGTCAACACCCTGCTCCCTACACATCATCATCCAGTCATGGTAGCATGTAAATTGTAACCTTACTGAAGGTTGCAACAGAGCCATGTGTATCACTGAGGCATACAGGCTACCAAGCTTAGCCTACTTGTCAAGTTAAAGGACAGTGGCAGACATTGTCTTAAACAAATGGTAGTATCTGAGGAATATTTGTACACACACACACACACACACACACACACACACACACACACACGAGAGAGGGAGAGAGAAAGAGAGAGAGAGAGAGAGAGAGAGAGAGAGAGAGAGAGAGAGAGACTATATTTTGCATAAGCAGCAATTTCTAATGTTAAAAAAGAGACAGCCTGGCAGTCATCTAGAGATTTCAAACTGCTATTAAATAATTTAACTACTTCCTCCCCAATTGAATCAACAAATTTAAAGTAAGATAAAGCAAACGACACTTTAATCAGCTTTATTTTTGATAATTAAATAAGTAAACCTGTAAAGGATTTTAGAAGCTCATCTATTGATGAAAGTTATAATAAGAACATGAGTAATTCAAGTTCATAAAATTTGTAACAATTACTAAATATTCAAATGATCTAATAAGTGCTTCATTGACCTTCCATGCACAAAACTTTTACTGTAAATATTGTTAAGCATTTGTTTCTTAGCAGTGCTTGTTTTTGTTTTGCTAAATTTACTTTCTCATTAAAAAAATCAATAGCAGTTAATGGATAAATGTTGATATGCATTTTTTAGAAAATTAAGCTTTAAGAATATGATACACTACATACACATTTGCCCCATATGCAGAATAGTAAATGTGACTATAATGATACAAATATATATTAATGTTTCTAGTACTATGTTGTGCAATTATGAGTATTTTTATAATCAACAGAATTGATTATACCCCTAAAACTATACCATATGAATTACATAAATGAATAAATGATATTTTTAGTTTTTCCTAAAACTAATTTCATGTAAACCCAGGAATGATACTAAACTATATTTCAAAAGCAATAAATATTTCGAATAATTTTCCATTTAAAATAATGTTATATAATTAAATATGTTTTTCATATTTTAGTCAACTTCTGGCACAAAGGGAAGTGTATTTTGTGCTGGGACAAAGCCTCAGAGAAGCAATCTGTTTCTGCAGAGCAGAAGCATTTGGTACAACAAGGTGTTGTGGTCACATACACACATGTGAAGGCTGGCCTCACAGGTCAGAATGTTGCACCATTTCCAGGGACAGTACTTTGTCATACAAGCAAGCCTCTCTAGCCAGACATCCCTGTATGGGGGCTGGAATTCTTCCTCTGTAAAGTCAGTTTTCTCTGTCTCCCAAGGCTGTGATGCATGTGCAATTTTTATTCTTGCCTAGGTGACTGCCTGGAAATTGTTTTCCATCTTATGTAAATTTGCAAACTTCTGTGTGTGATTGGTGCTCACAGTTGAAGGGACATAAATTGCTCCTATTTTGCACGGGTGATATATGAGCATATTTTCCAAAGTTCCTTGGAAGAAAAAGAGAAGGCAGTAAAAAGCTGAAATCAAATAATAGTAATTTATTTGTTTGTAGGCACAGGTGTTCCTCTGGCCTAAAACTCCTCCGATTCAGTTTGTGTACTTTGGTTACAACAAAACTAATATTCATTGGGTCAAACACTATTTAACATGCTTCATAGTCTGGTCACATTTTAGAGTTTTCCTTTCAAGTAAGCATTATTTTGCTACCCTTAAGCACATGAATTTAAAAGAACCTCATACATGGACTCTAATTTAGAGATAGAGAAAGGTAGACTTTATACTGAGTCAAATTACAGATCAATTTAAAGGATTATTTTTATTCTAGTGAAAAATGTTCAGCAAATTGCATTGTCTCATAAATTGGTCTAGCTGGTCAAAGCTTGTAGCATATGCAATTTACCTGTGGCAAATCACGGTCATAAAGTACTTATTATGGCAGAAACACAGCTGTCTCCCTCACCTAGACCACTGCTGTGGGTGCAGTTGTTTCAGATGCACTGTTGAAATTGTCATCTCTCCTCATCCTATTCATGGCTCACAGCATGTCTGTGGGAGCTAATGGATTTCTGTGTAATATACAGTATCTACATAAACACCTAGATATTACAGAATTAGTCACTTCCAATGTTTACTGATTTAGGTATAATAGATCCAATTTACACATTTTCTAGATTTGTATAACATTCAATGCAATTTAATGTTTGGGATATAAAAAGAAAGATGCAGATTTGATAGCACGAGGAAGCAGGCCAGTGCACTAAAGCACATACATAAATATTGTTTGTTGAGACTACACAGAGTTTAAATATATGCAACTGCCTGGCCAATATCTTCATCATTCTCTGGTTTATCATACATATGATATTATGGGAATATGAGGGAATGAAGACTGAAAATGTTAAGAGTTGTTCAGGACGAATACAGCATATTGATGCGACATCAGACTCATGAATCATAATGATTTTAAGAGAGACAGAAAACTTTAATATTACATTTATACTGCAAAACAAATAGAAAAACATAATAATTGAAAGTAGTGAATTTATTTAAAAACAGCTCATAACACTGTATACTACATATTTATATATAAATACATTAATAGAGAAATACAACATATTTTACACAATATTATTAAGTGTAAATATATTAAAATGTATTTACAGTGAATACAGAGACATAAAATGAGAAGAGAGGAAGGATATGGGACAGTCCCATGCACAGCCTATGATGAAGCTGCTTTAGTTACAGAATTATTGCAACATTCTATTTCCTCTCAGCTATGACCCAGTCTATTCTCCTTGGCATGCTGATTTTACATCTAAGGTAATGTACATTAAAACAAAACAACAACAACAACAACAACAACAAAACTTGTTCCTCTTTCTCCTCATCCTAGCCAGCATCAGCTGTCATGAGATTGCAAGCTTGAAAAACCACTCTTGAAATCAGTCTGGTAGTTTCTCAAAAAACTGGACATAGTACTACTGGAAGGTCCCGCAATACCTCTCCTGGGCATATATCCAGAAGATGTTCCAACCTGTAAGAAGGACACATGCTCTACTATGTTCATAGCAGCCTTATTTATAATAGCCAGAAGCTGGAAAAAACCCAGATGCCCCTCAACTGAGGAATGGATACAGAAAATGTGGTACATTTACACAATGGAGTACTACTCAGTTTTTAAAAAGAATGAATTTATGAAATTCTTAGGCAAATGGATGTATCTGGAGGATATCATCCTGAGTGAGGTAATCCAATCACAAAAGAACTTATTTGATATGCACTCACTGATAAGTGGATATTAGCCCAGAAACCAAGAATACCCAAGATACAATTGACAAAACACAAGAAAATCAAGAAGAAAGAAGACCAATGTGTGGATACTTCATTCCTCCCTAGGATAGGGGATAAAATACCCATGGAGGGAGTTACAGAGACAAAGTTTGGAGCTCACATGAAAGTTTGGACCATCTAGAGACTGCCCCACCTGGGGATTGATCCCATAATCAGCCTCCAAACACAGAAACTATTACATACACCAGCGAGATTTTGCTGAAAGGACCCTAATATAGCAGTCTCTTGTGAGGCTTGTCAGTGCCTGGCAAATACAGAAGTGGATGTTCTCAGTCATCTATAGGATGGAACACAGGGCCCCCAATGGAGGAACTAGAGAAAGTACCCAAAGGAGCTGAAGGTGTCTGCAACCCTATAGGTGGAACAACAATATGAACTAATCAGTATCCCCAGAGCTCGTGTCTCTAGCTGCATTTGTAGCAGAAGATGGCCCAGTTGGCCATCATTGGGAAGAGAGGACCCTTAGTCTTACAAACTTTATATTTCCCAGCACAGGGGAACACCAGGGCCAAGAAGTGGGAGTGAGTGAGTAGGGGAACATGGAGGGGGGAGGGTATAGGGGACTTTTGAGAAAGCATTTGAAATGTAAATGAAACAAATATCTAATAAAAAAAATCCAAAACAAAAACTTCTTTTTAAAAGTTCAAAAAAAAAACTTGTTGGATTAATTTTCCATTTTTTTTAAACATTGAGACTTTAAATTCCTTGCTGACACTAAGAAATTCATTTTTCCGAGTATGGTCCTTATATAAAGCATCTGCCTGTAGTCATCAGTGATGGGTATTTTATTATCTCAGTGTTCCATTCAGTATCAGGTACCTTACCACTCTCATATAAACATGCATATTTACATCAGTAAGTCTTTTGAACAACAGCTAGCCTTCACTACAACTTGCCAAAGCAACACATTTCTTAGAGCTATCTACAAAGCTTTATGGTTTATCCACCATCTCCTTAAGGTTCCTCTTGTTAAGGTCCCCATTATATTTACTCTTATAATTCACATTAACATGACTGTCCTGCTATGTCTGGTTCAAGAGCCATTTTTAGCTTGTTTCTACCCACTCAGTGTCAGCTTTGAACTTTTGCTCTCATTTTTCTGTGAGCAAGTCTTTTCTGGTTATATTTTGTTTTGTTTATTTGATGAGTATTTATTTTCCCCTAAAGAGTTTTGCAGAATGCTGACATATGTTCTCCATCATTAGGTTTACTCTGATTTGATGGGGCTACTTGGCACCTAGGGAGTTATTTCAAATACAGAGAACTTTACAAACATTAAATAATGATAGAAAACCAACTGCGATCACAGAATATACAAACTCAGGCTGAGCAGATACTCCTTCAGTTTTAACATGTACACATACAATTTTTAACTCTTTTCACAGAAGGAAAAAGTGGTGTCTCAAAATATAATTAATGCATTGTGTTTATTTTGAGATTCCTTTATTTCATTGCTTCATGTGTTTTAATGGGTTGATCCTTTGTACCAATGGGACACTTCTGCTATGCAGAAACAGTCAGGACAATAATGTCTAGGAATTAGTAGAAAATTAAGATATACATTTATGGCTTCTCATATTTCATCTCCACGTGTAGATGAACAAATGAAAGATTTATCAGTTCTCTTGAATAAATGATAAAAAAATCCTCTGGGCTAACTAACAGTGTCATGGTGATTTATAAAATATAGCATATCAAAATCCAAAATTATAACATGTATACATTGTTACAGAGTAATATGAAAAATACAATGAGTGACATAATTGTGAAAATAATCATTTTTTTATTATTTTTTGCTTTTGCTTAAACATGCTACTATTATGGCTTTCAAGATTTTTAAGTCATGGATTACAAGTACTTTTTAATACACAGTTTTCTCTGAATTTTTTTATAATTGCAGCTTTGGAAATTGAAACAGGGATGTTCAGGCGCAATATCAATTTTCTATGGCTGCTGATTCAAATTACCCAACAGTTACTTTATAGTTCTGCAGCTGGGATCTCAAAACCTGTGCCAAAGCATGGTTAGATACAGGATGGTCATTGTTCCTACTGTGGAATTCCTGAAGCCGTTCACTTCCCTAACTTTGTGACAGAAAAATGTTGACCTTCATCTTATGTCTGCGATCCTTCCTCTTCACAAATATCAGCACATCAAATTCTCACACTTTAAAGCATGGTATTTTCTTCTTTCATGTTATCATATATTTGAAATAAATTCTTCATACCATGAATTCTTGGATAATACTTCACGTTTTGAATTTTTAAATTCTTAATTGAAACAAAATCATTAGTATATCTGTGTTCTATTTTAACCACTAGAACACAACATTGAAAGTTGGTTAAATATGATTTTCTTTTCAAACACACAATTTTAGGGTATGAATATTAAAAAAAATCTTTAGATTAAACAATATTTATCTTTGATTTCTGTGTCAATGAATGCTTCTTTCTATATATAGACCATGTGCACATAGGTGGCCATGGACAAACAAGTTACAGGCACTGCCAAATGTGCATTCTGGGAAATAAACCCAGATAATCTGGAAAGAACAATATGTGGTATTTACCTTTGAGATATCATTCCAGTCTCTAAAATAACATTTTTTTAAAAATCCACAGCCCATTTTCATCACTGAAAACCAGAAGTACATCTTGTACTATTTTACCACAAGAAATTATTTCCCCTATTTAATTTTAGCTTAGTTACAGCCATAAGCTTACCTTCCCTATTCTTTTATCTGGTCCACTTTCTTCAGCCTGGAGTAGCCACCAGTCTACTCCAATTCCAAAAGGTCGACTCTTTTAATTTCTCTGTACAAATATAATCAATCACAAGATACTTCCATTTTTGTGTCTAGTGTACTAACTTTCCCTATCTTCACATTGTATATTTAATGTTCTGTGAGCTTAACATTTTATAAATTAATTATTTTATTTAGGTACCTTCCAAATGTTGTCCGCCCTACTGGTACCCCCTCCCAGAGTTCTTCCTCTTATTCCCCCTAGTTTCTGCCTCTGTGAGGGTGCTCCCCTCTCCACCCCCCTCCTCCCACCTCCCATCTTCCTTTTCTAGGACATCAAGTGATGCATATGTGCCAGGAGCCTTGGATCAGCCCAGCTTATGCTCTTTGGTTGGTGGCTTAGTCTCTGTGAGCTTCTGGGGGGTCCAGGTTAGTTGATACTGTATGTCTTCCAATGGGGTTTCCATACCCTTCAGTTGCTTCAATCCTTCCCCCAAGTGTTCAGTAGGGGTCACAACTTGGCTCTGAGTATCTGTTTCAGTCTCAGTCAACTGCTTGTAAAGCTTCACAATGGACAGCCATGCTAGGCTCCTACCTGTAAACAAACCATAGCATCAGTAATAGTGTCAGGATTTGGTGCCTGCCCATAGGATGGATTCCAAGTTGGGTGAGTCACTGGATGGCATTTCCTTTACTATGTGCTCCATTTTTGTCCCTGTATTTCTTTTAGACAGGAAAAATACTGAGCAAATAATTTTGAAGGTTCATTGATAACCCCATTCCTCCATTGGGGGCACTGTTTGTCTCTTTAGGTACCCTCGCCCCACTGTTGAATATTTCTGCTAAAATCACCCTCATTGAGTACTGGGATCCTCTCACATCCCAGGTCTCTGAGACTTTCTAGAGGTTTCCCCCACACCCTACCCCCAGAAACTGCATATTTTCATTCTTCCTTCTAGCCTTAGGGCCTTCTCTCCTTTGTTCCTCCCCCATCTGATCCTGCTCACCTTACCTTTCCCCCTCCCCTCTCCCACCCTGGTTCCTCTCTCTCTCCCTCTCTACCTCCCTTCCTCTTCCCTCTCTCTGCCTCCTGTGAGAAGCTTTGATCCAAGAGCAAATGGACATACTGAGTAATTTTCTAATCTGTACACTCACTTTGCAAAGATCAATATCAAAGTGATGTGCTGGACTGAGTCATTATAGTTTTGACTCTGTAGCTTCCAATAATAAATAATTGTATGAAACTTCCTGGTCTACCCTAGCTGCATGCTTTCTCCATCTTCACTAATACTCTACTAGTTTGCTGCATGCTGAAAATAATTTACACCCAGAAATTTTGTGTAGGGGGAAATAAGAAACTTACAAATCATGACGATAACAAAATATTTTATTAAATGGCAATAAACCTCCATTTCTCCAATTTTCGATGAAATAAAATTCTTGTAATTAATCATCTAATAGTAATTCCATACATCTCTTATCATCAGTTTACATGGGAGAAGTAGCCATTAGCCTAACCAGAAAATAAATTTAATTAACTATTCATAATAAAAGTGAAAAAATTATATTATAGTAACTTTACCATAAGAATGCAGGATATGTTGTAAGGTAAATTATAATAGCTTAGTCCCAAGAAAAATATGGATGGAAAAGGAAATACACTATCTTAAAATATTAGATTATAGGTAATCATTGTGGATATTGACCAAGGATGAAACTTAGAATTGAATAAGAGTTTTATTCTTTTTTTAAATTTAGTGTAGTACTTTCCACAATCAATATCTTTACTATTATTATTATTAGTTATTTTGTTTATATACATTTCAAATGTTATCCCACTTCCCAGTTTACCATCTAAAAACACCCATTCCACCACCTCCCCCTGTCTCCATGAGGATACCCCTCCACCCACCCACCCACCCACCCACTCCCATACCACTGCTCTATCATTTCCCTATGCTGGAGAATCAAGCCTTCACAGGACCCAGTGCTTCCTCTCACATCAATGCTAGACAAAGCAACGCTCTACTATCCAAACAGCTGGACCCATAGGCCCCTCCTTGTGTACTCTTTGGTTGGTGGTTTACTCCCTGGGAGCCCTCTGGGGTCTGAATAGTTGATATTTTTGTTCTTCCTATGGGGCTGCAAAAAACAATCAGCTCCTTCAGACTTTCCACTAGAAGAGAAAGTGGGGAAAAGCCTTGAACATATGGGCACAGGGGAAAATCTCCTTAACAGAACACCAATGACTATGCTCTAAGATCAAGAATTGAAAAAATGGGACCTCATAAAATTGCAAAAGTTCTATAAGGCAAAGGACACTGTCAATTGGACAAAATGGCAACCAACAGATTGGGGAAAGTTCTTTACCAATCATATATCTGATGGAAGGCTAATATCCAATATATATATATATATATATATATATATATATATATATATATATATATACATAATTTAAGAAGTTAGACCCCAAAGAACCAAATAATCCTATTAAAAATGGAGCACAGAGCTAAACAAAGAATTCCCAACTGAGGAGTACTGAACGGCTGAAGCACTTACCCAAGATATAAGATACAATTTGCTAAACGCATGACACTCAAGAACGAAGACCAAAGTGTGGATACTTTGCCCCTTCTTAGAATTGGGAACAAAACACCCATGGAAGGAGTTACAGAGACAAAGTTTGGAGCTGTGACAAAAAGATGGACCATCTAGAGACTTCTATATCTGGGGATTCATCCCATAATCAGCTTCCAAACGCTGACACCATTGCACACACTAGCAAGATTTTACTGAAAGGACCCAGATATAGCTCTCTCTTGTGAGACTATGCCGGGGCTTAGCAAACACAGAAGTGAATGCTCACAGTCAGCTATTGGATGGATCACAGGGCCCCCAATGGAGGAACTAGAGAAAGTACCCTAGGAGCAAAAAGGGATCTGCAACCCTATAGGTGGAATAACATTATGATCTAACCAGTACCCCGGAGCTCTTGACTCTAGGTGCATATGTATCAAAAGATGGCCTAGTCGGCCATCACTGGAAAGAGAAGCCCATTGGACTTGCAAACTTTATATGCCCCAGTAGAGGGGAATGCCAGGGCCAAAAGTGGGAGTGGGTGGGTAGGTGAGTGGGGGGGAGGGTATGGGGGACTTTTGGGATAGCATTGGAAATATAAATGAGGAAAATACCTAATAAAAATATTAGAAAAAATAATATGTTCAGCATCCTTAGTCATCAGGAAAATGCAAATCAACAAAACATGTGATTCCACCTCACACCACTAAAAATGGCTAAGATCAAAAACTCTGGTGACAGCAGATGTTGGCAAGGATGTGGAGAAAGAGGAACACTTCTCCAATGTTTGTGGGATTGCAAGGTGGTGCAACCACTCTGGAAATCAGTCTGGAGGTTCCTCAGAAAATTGGACGTATTGTTATCTGAGGATCCAGCTATACCACTCGGGTATATACCCAGAATATACTCCAACAAGTAATAAGGACACATGCGCCACTATGTTCATAGCAGCCATATTTATAATAGCCAGAAGGTGGAAAGAACCCAGATGTCCTTCAACAGAGGAATGGATACAGAGAAGGTGGTACATTTACACAATGGATTACTACTCAGATATTAAAAGCAATGAGTTTATGAAATTCTTAGGCAAATGGATGGAATTATAACATATCTTTCTGAGTGAGGTAACCCAGTCCCAAAATAACATACATGGTATGTACTCACTGATAAGTGGATATTAGACCAAAAGCTCAGAACACACAAGATACAATTCACAGATCACATGAAGCTCAAAAGAGAAAAGACCAATGATATATGTAGCAGAGGATGGCCGTGTAGGTTATCAATGGGAAGAGAGGCCCTTTTTCCTGTGAAGGCTCGATGCCTTAGTGTAGGGGAATTGGAGGGTGGGGAGGTGGGAGTGGGTGGGTGGGTGAAGTGGAGTCGTCAGTCTTACTTAGAAGAAGGAACACAATACTCAGTGGAGGAAATAAGATAACTTGTAGATCTGTGATTGAATAAAAGGCATTCCAGAGACTGCCCCACCATCGGCATCCCACATAAAGACACCAAACCCAGACATAATTGTGGATGCCAAGAAGTGCTTGCTGACAGGGGCCTAGTATAGTTGTCTCCTGTGAGGCACTGCCAGAGCCTGACAAACGCAGAGGTGAATGCTTGCAGCCATCCACTGGACTCAGCACAGGGTCCCCAAATGGAGGAGTTAGAGAAAGAACTGAAGGAGTTGAAGGTTTTGAACCCATGCGAAGAACAACAATATCTATCAACCAGATTCCCCAGAGCTCACAGAGATTAAACTACCAACCAAAGAGTACACATACAAGGTCCCATCACTCCAGTGATATATGTAGCAGAGGATGGCCATGTAGGTTATCAATGGGAGGAAAGGCCCTTTTTCCTGTGAAGGCTCGATGCCGTAGTGTAGGGGAATTGGAGGGTGGGGAGGTGGGAGTGGGTGGGTGGGTGGGTGGGTAGGTAGGTTAGCGAGCACCCTCATAGAAGCAGGGGGAGGGAGGGTGGGAAAGGGGGTTTCCGAAGGGAAAACCAGTAAAAGGGATAACATTTGAATTGTAACAATGTAAAATGTCCAACAAAAAATTAGTAAATTCCCTGTAATATGAGGGTTCAAAGAAGTTTAATAGTTTCCTAGTTTTCCTGACAATACATGTTAAAAAAGTATTTTAGCAAGTAAATGAGTGTCTATCAAATTGAATTATGACTAGTGAGTTCATATACACTTTCACATATATTAATATTTACTATATATACATACATATACATATATATATATATATATATACATACATATACATATATATATATATAAACTGTTTAAACTTTTTTCAATTATTTCCTATGTTATTCCAAAATATTTTAACTTAGGTAAGTATATAACCAGAAAATATTTCTCAGTATGTGATTTTTTTTTATTTTTAACACTATCATGAGAAACATTAGTATGCCAAAATATTTGTGTAAATTCTGCATCATTTTGAACCAGTAGATAAGCCCAAACTAGAGTGTTGCCTTGATATATCACAGTAGGTGAGTTCATCATGTTCTTTTCTAGATGTTTCTTTTTCTTTTCAAAGTCTGGTTGAGCCATTAAAAAAATGAATTTATGAAATTCCTAGGCAAATGGATGGACCTGGAGGGTATCATCCTGAGTGAAGTAACCCAATCACAAAGGAACTCACACAATATGTACTCACTGATAAGTGGATATTAGCCCAGAAACTTAGGATACCCAAGATATAAGATACAACTTGCCAAACGCATGAAATTCAAGAAGAACGAAGACCAAAGTGTGGACACTTTACCCTTTCTTAGAAATGGGAACAAAACACCCATGGAAGCAGTTACAGAGACAAAGTTTGGAGCTGTGACGAAGGGATGGACCATCTAGTGATTGCCATATGCAGGGATCCATCCCATAGTCGGCTTCCAAATGCTGACACCATTGCATACACTAGCAAGATTTTGCTGAAGGGACCCAGATATAGCTCTCTCTTGTGAGACTGTGCCGGGGCCTAGCAAACACAGAAGTGGATGATCACAGTCAGCTATTGGATGGGTCACACGGCCCCCAATAGAGGAGCTAGAGAAAGTACCCAGGGAGCTGAAGGGAGCTGCAACCCTATAAGTGAAACAACAATATGAACTAACCAGTACCCGGGAGCTCTTGTCTTTAGCTGCATATGTATCAAAAGATGGTCTAGTGGGCCATCACTGCAAAGAGAGGCCCATTGGACTTGCAAACTTTATATGCCCCAGTACAGGGGAACGCCAGGGCCAAAAAGGGGGAGTGGGTGGGTAGGGGATTGTGGGGGGTGGGTATGGGGGACCTTTGGGATAGCATTGAAAATGTAAACAAGGAAAATACCTAATTAAAAAAAAAGTCTGGTTGAAAAATCGTTTTACTCCCTTAGTTTGGAAAACAGTTTTTTTATTTCTTTTTTTTTCTCTTTAAAGAAAAAAAAAAATGTCTGGTTGAAAAATCGTTTTACTCCCTTAGTTTGGAAAACAGTTTTTTTCTTTCTTTTTTTTTTTTTCTCTTTAAAGATTTATTTATTTATTTTATGTATATGAATATACTGTAGCTGTCTTCAGACACACTAGAAGAGGGCTTCAGATCCCATTACAGATTATGAGCCACCATGTGGTTGCTGGGAATTGAACTCAGGACCTCTGGAAGAGCAGTCAGTGCTCTTAACCATTGAGCTATCTCTCCAGCTCCCTCAAGAATATTTCTTTTATTTAATTCTTATTTTTATTAGATATTTTCTTCATTTACATTTCAAATGCTATCCCAAAAGTCCCCTATACCGTCCCCCTGCCCTGCTCCCCAACCCACCCACTCACTTCCTCGTCCTGGCATTCCCCTGTACTGGGACATTGACCCTTCACAGGACCAAGGGCATCTCCTCCCATTGATGACTGACAAGGCCATCCTCTGCTACATATACAACTAGATACACTGTTCTGGGCGGTACTGGTTAGTTCATATTGTTGATCCTCCTATAGGGTTGCAGAACACTTTAGCTCCTTGGGTACTTTCTCTAGCTCCTTCTTTAGGGGCCCTGTGTTCCATCCAATAGACGACTGTGAGCATCCACTTCTGTATTTGCCAGGCAGTGGCATAGCCTCACAGGAGAAAGCTATATCAGGGTCCTGTCAGATAAATCTTGCTGGCATATGCAATAGTGTCTGGGTTTGGTGGTTGTATATGGGATGGATCCCTGCTTACTTAGTTTAATTCATTATTATTTCTAATTGTAATCATTGTTTTAAGATGCTATGTATGTTTGAGTCGGTATGTTTCCTGTAGATTTGTTTTCTCGAAAAATGGGATCATATCAAGGGAGTTATACATAACAACAGGGAAAGACTAACACTAAGCTATCAATCCAGGCTAATATGCAATTTGGTAATTTCTTTAAACGCATTTATAACAATATGTCTGGGAAGTGTTTCCAACTACAGCTGAAAAATCAGATTCACTGTAAACCATCAGCCACTAATCTAAGCCACTTAATTATACTTCAGTATATTTTGTATTAAGTTCAGACATGAGCCAGCTGATGGATTTTTAGAAGTCCAGGAACAAACATATTGCATTTCAGATTTAAATATTCCTAACTTAACCAGGTATGGTTCATACAGATTTACTAATTAATTACTTTTTGACTGATGCAAAAAAAATAAAAAGTTACATTTTTCCCCACAGAAATTTTTGACTTCTAATTGTTTTTTAGGATAATAATCTGTTTTATGCATTAAGAATATTAACAGAAAAACTACATTTTCAAGTTATTATCTTGGTAGTTAAATGAATATAAAATACAAAAATAATTTTATAATTTAAGACAACTTAAAAATGTCTAAAAGGTTATAAATTAAAGTTTCAGGAAATTTTATAAAAAGGGAAAATATATCTTGCCAAGTTCTAAATGTTTGCTTTTGTTTTTAATTTGAAGACTTTATACGTACAGCTGTAAATGGCTTCATACCCATAAGAATATGGACAACCCCAATTGGACTCAGTTGGTTAAATAAGTAAAAACAACAAACAAACTGTCTTAATAGAACTTTTGTAAATCCTGTATGTTTTGGTAAAGACATGCACATGTCCACGCAATATAAAATTGCTGAATCCAGTTAGGGGACTAGAAGCAAATAATTCATTTCAAGTTGGTAACAAAAGTAATTACTTATATACTGAAAAGTATTTGTATTATTTATTTTCTGAAAAATAAATTAAGCCAAACTAGCCAGTTGTGTCAGCATGTAAATGTGTTTGCTAGCCAAGCCTGAGAACCTGACCTTGACCCCAGTAACCCGCATGGAGTTGGAATAAGAGAAATGGCGTCAAAAAGTTCTGTTCTCTACACAGCACACACACCTACAACAATAAGCAATAAAATTAAAAATTTTAAATGTTAGTGTTAGAAACATAAATTGCAAATGCAAGTGCAAAACTAAAGCCCAGAATAAAATATCTGACATAGTATTTAATCACATATATCAAAGTTCTTAGACTGCATGAGTCACAAAATTTTTTTTTTAAAGTATAATTTACAATATAAATTGTAGCATACCTTTCCACAGAAGGTATAGTGAAAAACTGAGACTAGAAATTTCCCTGGAATTAGGATTTAAATATAAGAATTTTGCTGTATACTGAAGTAGAAGAGGGGGTGGGGAGAAAGGAGTGTCTGAAGCCTGTAATGAACATGAAGGAAGTATTCTAAGTGCAATTACATAGAAATGCAAGACCTCCATATGGTAAAAGAAAAGGAAGAGAGAATTTCCCTAATCACAGCAGAACTTTAGCACTCATTAAGAAAGAACTTTAAAGTTCATAGTGACTGACACTGCACTCTGTCTAACTCTATCTCATCAGGCTGACACACTATCTCAAGAGCAAAGGGACATGAATTTGAAATAGCAAGCAAGAGCACAGGAGAGGGTTTGGAGAGATGAAAGAAAAGGGAGAAAGGTTATAATTATATTAGACTCTCAAAGGATAAATAAATAATAATAAATAAGTCATGTTCAGAAATACAAATTAAAGCGTCATTGACCATAAGGTCTGTTCAAATTCAAACAAAATGTTCCTTTCTTTTGAAGAATAAGAAAAAAATAGTGACAGAGATACTCAAGTCTAGTTCTGGGTGAAGAATTGTTGGAGGAAATCAAACTGTTTCCATCCACTGTTCTCATTGGCTGAAACTCTTGAACTCTTGAAGGCAGCTTGACAATGAGATTCACTTAGGAAATGAACCTATTTATAACACACTGATTTACTCTTCAAGGAAGCGATTAAAATAATTATACAATTAAAAACAAAATGTTTTTCTCCATTTAGAAGCATATATAAAATATGCAAATATTAAATAACTCATCCCCTTCTGAAGATTCCTGAAACAGACCACTAAATATAATTCATAGACTGATGTTTCCTCTGTGGGAGCACTTATATTTGTGTGTATAAGAAATATTTAAACTTCTGAAATATTCAGAACTAACCTGAAAATCAAAGTCCCTTAGTTAATTCAGCATTTGTAAATAAAATATAAACTTTTAAATTCTTTTATAATATTGGTATTATGTTAACATCACTTTTCCCCTTTTCACTCTGCAAACCCTTCTTCTGGATATTACTCCTTGCTCTCTTTCAAATTGATGAGCTCTTTTTTCATTATTTTTTTGTAACAATTGTGAATGTGTGTTGCTAAATACTTTATAAAGGCATTAATAAAGTTGTTGAAAGGAAATACAATGGTTTGGGAAATGTTTAAGTTACAGTTCTGTGTAAAAATTATCTTAAACATAGTGAAGATATTATGTAGTTAACTAAAACCAACCATGCAAAATAAATATACTTTACCTCTAAAACTGTATACAGCACCACCATAAATTACTAATAAATACATAAACATTTGTGAATTCAATGATAATCACTCAAGTGTCTCTAGTAAACTAGAATGTACCCTTTTAACATATTTAAAAGGAAGGTACTCATCTTATTTCAGAAACTGACTTACCATGAGATGTACCTATGAGTGTTCATGGGCACAAAATGAAAATTATCTGTCAACTTTGTAATTTGCATAAACTGTTTTTGATTACTTACTTATTTATTTATTTATTCTTAACTAACTTGTTTTAGTTGGGTTGTTTAAAAGAGTGTGATGGTTTAGGAAGTGCTTAAATTACAATGCTGTTTTAAATGCTGTGGAGCAGTCAGGAAAACTATGAAAATATGTTCTTCTTTATATCTTATTGTTTATAATGTCAGGAACTCAAGGCCAGACTTGAAGCAGATACCAAATATGAATACTGACCACTGGTTTCTTCCTCATAGCTTGCTTAGCCTGCTTTCTTATACAATCCAGGACTACATGCCAAGAATACCAGGCTCTAGAGTCAATGGCCTATTATAATAAATATTTAATATTAATCAGAGCTTTCAGTCCCTTCTTTGATAATCCTGTTACCAGATAAAAGACACACAACTTTTACGTTTATTATAAGCTTTTTAAAAATCATTTCATTTATTTATATTTCAAATGATATCCTCCTTCCCAGTTTCCCTCACAAACACCTCATCCCATCCCCCCTGCCCTATGCTTCTATGAGAATGCTCCCCTACCCACTCCCTTCCACCTCACTGCGTTAGCATCCTTTTACACTAGGACATCAAGCCTCCACAGGACCAAGGGCCTCTTCTCCCATTGATGCCAGGTGAGGCTATCCTTTACTACATATGTAGCTGGGGACATGGGTCCCTTCACATGTAATCTTTGGTTGGTAGTTTAGGCCCTGGGAGTTCAGGGTGGTCTGTTTGGTTGATATTTTTCTTCCTATGGGGTTGCAATCCCCTTCAGGTCCTTCAGCTCTTTGCTTAGCTTTTCCATTGTGGTCCCTGGAATCAGTCCAATGGTTGGCTGTGAGTATCTATATTTGTATTCTTCAGGAGCTTGCAGAGTATCTCAAGAGACAGCCATACCAGGCTCCTGTCACTATCTACCCTCAAAGCTATTAGAATTTACTTCACAATCAATAATCCTGAATTATAATTTGCCATGTTCCATCTGAGCTGCTCTTAAATCCAGTTGGCCAGTACTCATGGACAGATTTTCATGACTTACTTAAACCATGGTGACTTCTCTTCTCCTGACCTTCTTTCCCTTCTTCTTGTGGTCTCCCCTCCTCTGACTCCTAGCTCTGAACCTAAATTCAGTCTACCTCTCTGCTGCTCAGCAATACGCATTAGGCATCTTCATTCACCAGTCAGGGATAGTTTGGGTGTCAAGGTTACACAGCCTCACTTGAGTACTTACTTGCAGATTCCCACATCCAATGAGGCACCCCGGCCTTGGGGGCCAATATCTAGCATTACAATACATAGCAAAAGACCAAACCTAAACAATGGTCTTTCACAGCAATCATCAACCACTAATCACAGAAATGCACCAACATCATTCCTGTGGGACCAGATGATGGAGACATTTTTGTTCCAGTGAAGTTCTCATATCCAAGATACCTGAACTTTTGTGGAATTGTGACAGAACTTATCCCAGACAATCCTATAGAAATGCTCGTAATAAATTAGTAAAAAAAAAAAAAAAAACAATTATATGAGGCTACATAATTTTTAAATTTACTGTAAAATTCAATGATAAGGTACTATATTTTCATAAATTTTAAGATAACATTATTTAAATTAGATATATGATATAAATATTAAGTTCAATCTTTTACATATATTAAAAATAAGCATTACAAAAGTACATAAAAACTGGCAATTCTTTAATTTCTGAATTAGAAAGACTTTTAATATGCTTGAATGGTTTCTGATTTAGTTATTTAACCTAAAAGACTCTTATTAATATGATAGCAGGGAAACATTATGAGGGTTGTCATTTTGATAAGGTTTTGAATTTCAAAAGAGAAATAAAAGCTATGAACTCATACTTACTATCCTACTTCACCATTATTTGCTCTGGTGTGTCGGCTACCACTCTATTTTATATTCTCCAGAGATGTATAAAACATTAAAGATTTAATTAATTAATTAATTAAAATTGTCATGTATAATTAATAACAAAAACATTGAGCCTGGGACAATGAAATCACTTCTTCATTTTCCCTTAAAATTTGAAATTTTATTTCTGATAAATTACTCTGTATTATTTTTATATGTATTTTACATCCTGATCCCTACCCCCTCTTCTTCCTCTCTTCCCAGTTTCACACTTACAAGTTCCTACCCCACTCCCCCATCCCCTTCCCCTCACAGAAGGGGAAGCCCCCATTGGGTATTACCTCATCCTGGAGCATCAAGTCCCAGCAGGACTAGGCACATCCTCTCCTGCTGAGTATCAACAAGACAGTCCAATTAGGAGAAGGAAAACAGAGACTGAGATAGCCTCTGCTCCACTTATTAGGGAAAGCACAGAAAGACCAAGCTGCACATTTGCTACAATTACTCTGTATTCAAATAGTTTATATAAACAAGAGGTGAACACTGAGACTTGATTTAATAATTACATACGGTACTATTTTTTTAAATCTTCTGTGGTTACCAAGGTAACTCAGCATGTAAGAGCCCTTGTTGCTCTTTCAGGGACCCTGAGCTTGCTTCCCAGCATCTTCATGGAAGTTCTCAGATGTCTGAAACACCAGGTTTAGGAGACTGGGCAATCTCTTCTGGTGTCTGTAGGTACAGAGACAGCATATTCATTTCTATACACATATATGCAGGCAAAACACTTTACATAACATGTTACATATAAAATAAAATCGATATTTATTTTTTTTCTTATTTCTCTCATTTCTGTTCCTATTATTTCTTGCGTTGTGGTTAATGCTTCCCTCTAACTCATGGTGATTATCTATTTCAAGCTCCTAAGGTCAAGAGATGCAGGCATGAACTACTGTAACTGCCTTATTCCATATTTTAATATTGATTTGAAATCAAATACTATATTGCACTGGTGAAATTGTATCAACTTGAGAGGAACAAGGGCATTCTGGGTAGATAAAGAGTCAATTAAGAAATTGCCTCAAAATATGCACTGACATGCAGTTCACAACTCTCCTGAAAAAAAAAAAAGATAACAGTACTCCTGGTATAATTAACAGTGGACATATTCTCCATCAATTATTGATGTTAGAGGATCAAGCTGCTTGCTCTGTGCAATCTCACTCCTGGGCAGGTGGTCCTAAATTGTACCAGACAGGAAACTGAGCGCACCCAGAGGAGAAAGCCCCAAAACAGCTTCTCCAGTGTTCTCTCTTTTAAATTCTTGCCTGGAGTTGGTACTTTCGTTTCACTCAATAAATCAATTTTTAAAAAATTTGCTTTTCTTGTTATTAACAATAGCTAACTTGTGGACATTTTAACCTCTACCAAAAAAACTTACAACTTATGTTAGAAAAAGGTAAATGCAATACATAATGACATATCCGTTTCTTTTTTTTTTTTTTTTTTTTGACATATCTGTTTCTTATGAGCACTTATATCCAGTGCTCAGTTTTTATATTTTGTTTCACTTAGTGGGTTACAGGCATTATGCTCCTCAGGTGAACACACAGAATACAGAATTTAAAATATGCTGCATTATTTTTATTGTTGTCATCAGATGTAATTAAATTATACCATTTTCCCCTGCCATTTCTTCCTGCAGCCCATCCAGTTGACAGTCTCCTTGGGCTCAAAGTCTAATCAGACAGCTCTTGCTTGCCACCAATATGAGAGTGCAAATTACTGTTCCTTAATTTATATATAGTCACACTGGTAATTGCTGTGCCTCATAGTTATTTTGTCTGAGTAGGACTGCTGTATAGCTTCTTGCCTTGGCAGCTCACATAGTATTTCCCGAAGCCATGAACACTAGAACCCAGGAATGATCCAACTCGAATCACCTGAGTTAGTTTCCTAAGTGACTAAGAAAGACCACCCTCAACCCCTGGAAGACAAATGAATAGTTTACTAAGAGCCTTTAAGAGAACTTTCCTGCCAGGCAATGGTGGCGCACACCTCTAATCCCAGCATTTGGGAGGCAGAGGCAGGAGAATTTCTGAGTTTGAGGCCAGCTATACAGAGAAATCCTGTCTCAAAAACCAAAGAAAGAGAGGAGACAGAGAGAGAAGGGGAGAGAGAGAGAGAGAGAGAGAGAGAGAGAGAGAGAGAGAGAGAGAGAGAGAGAGAGAACATGCATGTATCCATGTATGTGTACATAGCTGCAGGTGTTAGATTAGATTGCATGGACAGAATGTAACCTAATTAGAAAAAATATATAATAGTTATAATATTTAGAAGACATAAGGTGGCATTTTTTATATCAAGAGATAAATAAATTAAAATTAGGGATATTTTTATAGAATAATAATCTTACAAATGCATTTTAATGTAATGACAAAGCAAGATTTTAAACAAAAATGATGGGAATATTTATAATCACACAAATATAACAAGTCCGTCAAGTTACTTTCATTCATGAGAAGGTCCTTATTCTATTTTGTTTTTAAAAATGTGGCAGAAGTGAGTGGGCAGGTAGGGGAGCACCCTCATACTGGCAGGGGAGTGGGAGGTAATGAGTGTTTGTGGAAAGGAAACTGGGAAGGAGGATAACATTTGATATGTAAATAAATAAAATAACCAATAAGAAAAGAAAAGAAAATGTGGATTTTTATCACTCCTTTACATAGATTTTTCAACAGGTTCTGTCACTCAAATTGTGCTCCTGATTATGCGTGTGTGTTTCCTATATTTTGAATGTGAATGCACAATTTGTATATGTGAGCCTCATATGGCTATTCTGTTCTATCACTGGTAACTTCATCCTGATACAGATTCTCTTACTGAACCAGGACCTGTGTTGATGGCCAGCTAGCCCTTCACATTTACACAAGCTCAGTGTCATTTCCTACAGCTTTGTGTAACAAATGCTGATTCCCAGTGATCTCTCTCTCTCTCTCTCTCTCTTTTCCTGTGTTTCTTTTTATAATACATTGTTTGCAACATTTACTATTCTGTGTAATCTGTGTGTGCCTTAATTTCTACCTTACTGTCTAAATTCACTAAATTCTGGGTCAAAGGCCTAGTCTCAAGAAAATCAATCTGTATATGTCTTAATCACTCTAAAAAACAGATAACTCTGGCATGTGGTTTTAGTTAACATACTTTTATTTCCTAAAAGTAACAAATGCAAGCCCAAGATTTCAGACTACAGCCCAATCCACTTTCAAGTTTAACTATCAAATTTAACTTTAATGAAATCTATTAAACAATGCAGCTTTATTTTTACAAGAGTCACTATATGTATATGTTGTATACAGGCACAATATTTTTATATAAAATTAAGACACACATTACATAATTATTTACACCTTTTCAAATAGCCAAAAGAGAAAATGTATAGCTTTGAATGTTTTGTTTAACTTCATATTGTTTAATTTTTATTATGATTACTTGAAAAGGGATTTCATATGAGTGCTATGCTCTAAATAATAAAGTATTTGAATAAAAATAGAGCAGTATTAGGTGTCAAGGGAAAATTATTAGTGTTCACAGTTACAGTGTATTTTTTTTTCAGTTTTTGGTTTACTGAGACTTCTATTCTCATGTGATTTATTTTATATTCTTCTGATTTATCATTCAGGAAAGTTAGGAGATGAGCAGGGGAATAGCAAGAAGTTGTTTCTCACAGTTACTCCTGCTAAATATTGTATAGTGCCAGAGAATACAATCTATGAAGCAGCACGCTTTCAGAAAGCATGTTCCAAAGGAATCTGAGACATCAAAACCTGCTGAATTTAATATTTTTCTATATCATAACAAATAGTAAGAATGCCAAAGCCATAGCAATTTAAGATGAGCTGAGATTATCTTTTTAATTAGCTAAAGCAGTATTATGAGATCTTCTTTTTTAAAATATTTTTTATTACACATTTTCCTCAATTACATTTCCAATGATATCCCAAAAGTCCCCCATACCCCCCCCCACTTCCCTACCCACCCATTCCCATTTTTTTGGCCCTGGAGTTCCCCTGTACTGGGGCATATACAGTTTGCGTGTCCAATGGGCCTCTCTTTCCAGTGATGGCTGACTAGGCCATCTTTTGATAAATATGCAGCTATAGTCAAGAGCTCCGGGGTACTGGTTAGTTCATAATGTTGTTCCACCTATAGGGTTGCAGATCCCTTTAGCTCCTTGGGTACTTTCTCTAGCTCCTCCATTGGGAGCCCTGTGATCCATTCAATAGCTGACTGTGAGCATCCACTTCTGTGTTTGCTAGGCCCCGGCATAGTCTCACAAGAGACAGCTACATCTGGGTCCTTTCAATAAAATCTTGCTAGTGTATGCAATGGTGTCAGCGTTTGGAAGCTGATTATGGGGTGGATCCCTGGATATGACAGTCTCTAGATGGTCCATCCTTTCGTCTCAGCTCCAAACTTTGTCTCTGTAACTCCTTCCGTGGGTGTTTTGTTCCCAATTCTAAGGAGGGACATAGTGTCCACGCTTCAGTCTTCATTCTTCTTGAGTTTCATGTGTTTAGCAAATTGTATCTTATATCTTGGGTATCCTAGGTTTTGGGCTAATATCCACTTATCAGTGAGTACATATTGTGTGAGATCTTCTACCAGACGGTTGGCAATTCAAGATGCCTGGACTACGGCACGCCTTTAATCCCAGCACTCAGGAGGCAGAGGCAGGTGGATTTCTGAGTTTGAGGCCAGCCTGGTTTACAGAGTGAGTTCCAGGACAGCCAGAGCTATACAGAGAAACACACTCTCAAAAAAACAGAAACAAAAACAAACAAATAAACAAACAAACAAACCAAGAAAAGAGTCACACACTAAATTCAGCATGGTTCCCAAGTTTTGAGGCTTTTAGATGTATATTACATTCCAAGGCAACATAAGACATGTATGATCTCCTGGCCTGCCTCTCTTATGTTCTGTTGGTTCCTGGAAAATATGCTGAATCTGAAGATTTGATGGCCACTTTTTCTTCTAAGCTTCTGTGATTAAATGTGAACAATCTTAGTATTTACTGCTTGTCAAGATTTTAACTTAGAGCTCTTAAGATTCCTACTGCATGATATATATATATATATATATATATATATATATATATATATATACACACATATATATCTCCACTATTTTCAGGTATATTTTTATAGACTAGAATCGGAAATAGTGAGTCTATGAGGTCAGTTCTGGTTTGCTGGCACCTAGCAATGTCATTCCTCCTCAAGCTAAAGGTGTGCACAGCTACAAAGCTCAGAGCCCCGAAGCATTCTTCCTCTCATTCTTATCAATTTAGAAAAAAAAAGAATAGATAAATTATTTACCCTATACACTACTCAACTTCACATATTCATTGTTATCTAATTAAGAAGTTGACCCAAATTTTAAAAATATAAAATAAAGATTTCTATAAACTGTACAAAAATTTTAATTTCTAATACCAGAACACAAACAATTTATTTCCCATTTTTTATTAAATCTTTTTTTTTTCAGTCCAGACTTTATCCCCCTCCTGGCCCACCCTCTGACTGTTCCACATCTCACAACTCCTCATCCTCCCCCCTCCCATCTCCCAAGAGGAGTAGATCCACCCCCTACTCTATCCAACCTCCCTACTCCCTGGGGCCTCAAGTCTCTTGAGGGTTAGATACATTTTCTCTGTTGGTCTTTCTATGGAGTTGCTCTTCTTTTCAGCCTCTTCCAGATTTCCCTAATTCAACCACAGGAGTCAGCAGCCTCTGTCTATTGGTTGGGTGTAACTATCTGCATCTGGCTCTTTCAGCTGCTTGTTGGGCCTCTCAGAGGCCAGTCATGCTAGGCTCTTTTTGTAAGAACACCATAGCATCAGTAATAGTGTCAAGTCTTGTGGCCTCAACCTGAGCTGGATCTCAATTTGGGCCTGTCATTGGATCTGATCTCCTTTTCCTCAGGCTTTTCTCCATGTTTGCTCCTGCAGCTCGTACAGACTGTAACAATTCTGGGTCAGAGTTTTTGACTGTGGGATGGCAACCACATCCCTCCACTTGATTCCCTGTCTTTTTATTGGAGATGGATTCTACAAGTTTCTTCTCCTCACTGTAGGGCATATTATTTAAGTTCCCTCCCTTTGAGTCCCAGAATCTCTCTCCTACAAGGTCTCTGGTACATTCTAGAGCATCCCACTACCTTCTACTTCCATTTTGCCTTTTTGATTCTTTCTGCTGGCACTCAGGGCTTCAGTCCTGTTCCTCCCCTATACTAGATCATGTTCCCCTCTTCTCCTCCCTGTCAGCTTTCCCATCCATGTCCCTTTCTCCCCCATCCTGTGACTGCATTTTTCTCCCTCCCAAGTGGGTTTGAGGCATCCTCATTTGGGCCCTTAGACTTGTTAGCCTTATTAAGTTCTAGGGATTGTATCCATCGAATTCTGTACTCTTGTGGTTAATATCTGCTTATGAGAGAATATATTGCATGCTTGTCCTTTTGGGTTTGAGTTTCCTCCCTTAGAGTGACATTTTCTAGTTTCATCTATTTGCTTGCAAAACTCAGGATAAGTATTTAATAGCTGAGTAGTATGTTTTAATTCTTAATAGCTGAATAGTATTTCTTAATTCTTAATAGCTGAGTAGTATTCCATTGTGTAAATGAACCACATTTTCTGTATCCATTTTTCTATTAAGGGACATCTGGGTAGATTCTAGATTCTGGCTATCACAAATAAGGCCTATGAATCTATTGATACATATGCCCCTGTGTCATGGTGGGGCATCTTTTTGGTTTATGCCCAAGAGTGGTATTGGTGTGGCTTCAAGTAGATCTGTTTCCAAATTTCTGAGGAACCTCCAGGTTGATTTTCAGAGTGGCTTTACCAGTTTGCAATCACACCAGCAATAAAAGAGTGTTCCTCTTTCACCACATACTTGCCAACACATGCTGTCACTTGAGTTTGGTATAATACAGAGAAATATTGATTAAAAACTGCATGGTATTGGTACAGAGAGAGACAACTTGATAAATGCAATAAAATTGAAGACCCAGAAATAAAACCACACACTTATGGACACTTGATCTTTGACAAAGGAGCCAAAAGTATACAATGAAAAACAGAGCATCTTCAATAAATGGTGTTGTTCTGACTGTCTATATGTACAAAAATGAAAATAGACCCATATTTGTCACCTTGCACAAAACTCAAGTACAAGTGAATCAAGGACCTTAACATAAAACCAGGTACACTGGATCTAACAGAAGAGAAAATGGGAAAGAGCCTTGAACTCATTGACACAGTGGAAAATTTGCTAAATAGGACTCCAATAGCTCAGGCTCTAAGATAAAGAATTGATAAAAGTGACCCCATGAAACTGGAAAGCTTCTGTAAGGCAAAGGATATAGCCAGTAGGGCAAATTGACAACCTACAAATTGGGAAAGAAGTCTTCAGTAACACCATATCTGATAGAGGGCTAGTATTCCAAATAAATAAAGAGCTTCATCAAGCTAATTATCAAGAATCCAAACAACCCAATCAAAAATGGGGTATAGAACTAAACAGAGAATTCTCAACAGAGGAATCTTGAATGGCTGAGCAGCAGTTAAATAAATGTTCAGTGTCATCAGGGAAATGCAAATCCCATTTCCTTTTGAGGGACATCTGTGTAAGGTGTAAGATTCCACCTTACACAAAATACTTTTAAAAATTACTATTAAATATATTTAACTTTAAGATGAATGTTGAGAAATTTATTTCAGTGTAAAATGCACAATTAATATATATCTGTATCCTAGTTTATTTTATTCTTATTTTATTCATTTTATTTTTGATCTGGTAACAGAATGGCCCCTCCCACAGGACTTTAGAATATCAAATGATCACTGACTAATTTTTCTTACCTGCAAATGTTTGTCTCTTGATGTGACTTGTATTAGCGTTTTCTTGAAAAGGAATTTGAATTGTGTCATATTTTGCTGGTAAAATATTTTGAGTAACAGCTAACATTGAAGCAGGGTTCTCAAGGTGCTCACATATTAATCAAAGGCATAATGCTAGATGAGATTTATTTTTAATAATTCAATTTACTTTCATGATGTAACAGGCAATTTATTTCTTAATTATTTCAAACAAAATATAGGCATGGTTAAACTATATCATCAAATCCAGGAGTTTTATGGCTTTTATAAAACAAGGATGCTGTGTTCAAAGTTAGGTTGCTATCTGCTCTGTCAATACAATTTATGCCCAAAAGTTTGGTGACCTGTATGAAATTGAGAAAAAATTTGTCATTTATATGTATTTCTAAATTGAAAGATGACATTAATTTACTATTTCAATCTAATATTACTGTTCTTTGAAAAGCTAATATAAAGTAAATTAAAATGACCCTTTTTGTATTAGCTTTATCTTGAGACAAAGTATTTCTGGGAATCTCGGGTTATCCTTGTGCTGGGATTACAAATGTATGCCATCCAGACAAGTAAAATAGTATTTGATATGATAATGTATTATCAAATTGAGGATAATACATTTAATAGGATAATGTATTACTAAATTGGCATGGGCAATTCACACTTGTAATCTCAGCTGTGTTAAGTGAGTCTCCGACTCCAAGGTTATCCTGTGTGTGTGTGTGTGTTGCGTGGGGGAAATCTGCTGCAGATGAACCTCAATTGGGTCCTCGATCTTTTGGAAAACAGTGTTCCGGTACAGGTGGGCAAAGAGTTGATGAGAAGGGGGTGATAGACAGATGCAGACACAAGGAAGTGTGCTGTATTTGAATGTAATTTGTCAAATCCAGCATCAAACTTTTTATACAGAAGAAAATAGAGAAGTTAGTTGACACATCAGCAAGGTACAATGAGGTTACTGGATACTTAATGACTCTTACACAAACAGAGGAATGCAAACACAAAGACTTGCAGGAATTGGGCAATAAAACAACTGAGACAAAGTCAGCTCTATCTAAGGTCAGCTATAGTCTTAGAAGCCAGGTGTGAGGTCTTTACAGTCCCTGGGCAAGTGCTTTCATGCCATGGTCATGGTTCTAATTAGGGAGTTCCACTCTAGCTAACCTTCTCATGAATCATGCAATGCTCTAAAACCACAGCTGGATCTACTTCCTAAACCATTGTAAATTCCTGTATAAGGGAGCCATTTGGCTTTTATTCTAAGTGATAGTTTGGGGGAACTTTCTACTAATAAGTAATGTAGTCTGCCATACATAACTATAATTATAATTTTTAAACTTACTTTGCTAAGCTTGCCCTGAGATTTCTAACTCTCTGTAGTAGATAGTAATGCCTGTTTTCTTTCACTATCTCTCTTACAATAAAAGAGGCAATTCTGAATGTCACTCAATAGGCAACATTCTTACTGAATTCCAAGCCCAGGGTTGGCTCAAGGACTATCTAGGGCATTGGTGAAGGTCAAGAAGCAAAGTTCAATTTTGCTTAGGTATTTGGCAAGTCATTGCTTGGAGGTGTGTATAATAAAACAATCCTCAAAGAAAGCACACAGATCCATTCTCAAGGACAAATTTAGAACATTTGTTATACTGGATGCCACGGTTCCAGGAGACTGTTTCTGTGAACTTTTCACCTCAGGACTGAGTCCAGGTTTCTAGTCCTGGCATGCATGTCACTACTGGAGTGAATGTAGCAGAAACCTATCTGAAAATCCAAAAATAAATAAATAAATAAATAAATGAATAAATAACATTTTAAAAAGGCAGGCACGAAAGGGAGAAAGAAAGAGTGTTAATTCTGAAGATAAGTAGTAAAGTAAAATGGATACTAGCTTTTACAGACAAATATCCTAGTTTCAAATTTCAGAATCAATCTCTCTCTCTCTCTCTCTCTCTCTCTCTCTCTCTCTTTCTCTCTCTCTCTCTGTGCGTGTATTTTGTCTCTGACTTTCTTGTCTGTTTCTCTGAATCTCTGTCTTCTGTCTCTCTCTCTCTCTCTCTCTCTCTCTCTCTCTCTCTCTCTCTCTCACTCTTTCTCTCCTTTGTTTTTGTTTCTCTATCTCTGTCTCTATCACACACACACACACACACACACACACACAAACACACAAAGAGTTATATTGACTGATTTTTTTTCCCCACCTCTTAAAAATATTCTTGCAGGTTTGGTGGGGCTTGCCTTTAATCCCAGCACTCCAGAGGCAGAGACAGGCAGATTTATGAGTTCGAGGCCAGCCTGGTCTACAAAGTGAGTTCCAGGATAGCCAGGGCCATACAGAGAAACTCTGTTTCAAAAAGAAAAAATTCTCAGGCCTTCTACTAGAATGTGGTAGACCCACAGAGACAACATTCTGGAAGAAGACCTCCCCTTCCTTTCCCAGCAGCTAACAAAGTTTATTTTGAGTAGTATATATTGATTTAAGGTTTTGTTTCATTTTGTTTTGTTTTTCAAAGGTGGAAACAAAGTTGCTGGATAGAGGAACAGGAAAATAAACCTAAATGAGTTTGTGGGGCTTGGGGTTAAAGATTATTGAAACACTTTGTATAAAACTCAAAATTCTTAAGGGACTAGTGAAAACTTTTCTAAATGTCTACTCTGCAATTATATACACATAAACAACAACAAAATGACACATTAGGTTGTATTATAATATAATAATGCATTTAGTCATGTAACAATCATAATAAAAGAAGGAGAGTTAATCTACTTGAGAGGGATGGTGAACACAGGGAACATTGATTGGAACATAGCTTGGAGCAGCTAGAGAAAAGGGGAAAGACAAAGTAAAGTATTTCAATGTTAGTTAAAATATACTTTAAAAATAAAATTTAAAAAATCACCTGATACAACATATTAGAAAGCTATGCCTGGTATAGAACTGGCACAATATCTGGTCTTTTCTAAGCTCTAACACTCAGGAACACACAGCATCTTCTTGTAACTGCCTGTACAAAATTATACCATTCAACACTGCAGTGTGGAGCAGAAAAGTATTCATGAGCCTACATCCAGGTGAGAGGCTATAGGTTATTGATGGCTTTTTGATAAGAGAAAGTCAGTTTTGTTTAATGTTGTGGCTCCTGGTTGGTTGACCATGCCCAGTGACTAGCCTTATACCCAGGCACAATTTGAAATTAATGGATTAGTGTACATAGTACTAAAAAGGAGGATGTGACGTTGGGAGGGTAGAGATATCTGACAGAACTGGTAGGAGTAAGAAGAAAATATGATTAATAGAATACATGAAATTCTCAAATAATTAATATACTAGTTAATGTATCGAAATGTGTTGTATGGGCCAATGTTTTCAAGTAATTTGATAGGAGTTTTCACCTTTATCCTTTCCCTCCACAGCATTCTCAGACATGATCGATTAACATGGGGATTTGCAGAATTTTTAAAGTATTTTCTCCCCTTCATTATTTGCTTCTGATTCTTCCCTGGGAATAAGGTAGCACATTACTTTTAGGACCAGAATCTGTGGCACCTGAAGCTTAAGCAGTACAGTTCAATATTGGGCTCTAATAAGACAGATACAGGCTGTGTTTTTCTTTTTTACTCTTTGTCCATGGGTAGGAGGCTCCATATGGTAGACTGGGATTTGACAGGAGCACAATAACTGAAACGGCTTTAAGCTCTGAGGAAGACTCACTGTTCACAGAAGAATCATTGTCACATTACACAAAAAACCTTAGATTTATTTAAATCGGCTCTCAATGTATTGTGTCCTCAGTATATTTATCTAATTGGTTGGTTGTAGGTTTTTTTGTTTGTTTTGTTTTTGTTGTGTGTGTGTGTGTATTTGAGAGAGAGAAAGAAACATTCAGAGAGAGAATATACAAAAATAGACACAGTCATAGATAACAGACTACAAGTGTGAAATATGTAATATCTTTTGAGTATTTTAAAGTACTGGTTTGGTCTTCTTGAAAAATCTCTGCATACTTTTCCTGAAGCTGCTTAGAACAATTTCAGAGCACAAATTGAAGTAACAGATAATTAGTGACCCTGCTTTTCAACTTTCATAGGCAGTGGGACTCCTACACAGTTTTTAATTAGTAGTATGACTGAATTATTCATTTTCTGTGGGAGTTGCCCTGAGGAAACAAAGTAGTTGAAAGTTTCACAAGACAAGAGAGATTTGCCATTTAAAATATTGAGAAGGAATATGGTGAGAGATGATTGTCCACAGATCTCACTACAACTTAAAATTCATTTTTCATCTTCAGTTCATTCACTGGATGCTCAAAAACTTCTTTTGTACACATTGAAAAATAATAAAAGAAAATATATGAATATATTTGCTCTTATTGTATATTCTTGGATTTGCATATATTGGTTACACAATTTTCTGCATTAACAGTTGTCATAGTGTGTGTGGGAATGTGTCTATGTGTGTGTGTCTCTGTGTGTGTGTCTGTGTGTGTGTGTCTGTGTGTGTGTGTGTTTGGATAAAAATGAAATAATGCATCCACTCCTTATTTTCTGGCTCTTCTGGTTTTTCATTTGTCAGATTCTACCTCAGTAAAGTGACCTACATGTAAATTTATAAATTTAACAGTGCTAAAATATGCATCAATCTTTCACTTATATTCATAATGTCTAAAAATTCACACCCTATTTGTACCACAAAATATTTTTATAATATTTCTTTTTTTCTATTTCAACATCAGCCTCCAATTTTCCAGGTTAACAAAGCCTTGTGCATACTTTCAACTTCAAGAATATGATTCCTTCTCATTTTATAACCGATTCTGTATGCAAGCTCTAAAACCTATCAAAACGCTTTGGCAGTAGGGGTCTTTTGTAATTGACTCATTTAGCTGTGCTTGAAATTGAGTCATTCACATTAGAAATATGTCTCTATAATTATTTTATAGTATGATCACTGACCTCCTATAAAAATATTCAATGTTGGTAAATGAAAATTTCCCATTGTCAGAACTTTGCTCTAAAATAATGTTTGTTCTCTTTCTTTTGTTTCATTGAATATTGCTCTAGTTTATATAGATATAAGTGATTAGATAGATCAATAGGTCGATAATTAGATAAATAGATAGAAATAGATACATAGATGCTTCTCTCTCTCTCTCTCTCTCTCTCTCTCTCTCTCTCTCTCTCTCTCTCTGTGTGTGTGTGTGTGTGTGTGTGTACATTTTCTCTCTGAGCCAGGACTTAGTGTATTTCATGTAGTCACATATTTCAAAGGACAGTTCTATTATATCAGTGAAATAATTTGGTGAAGGTTTACCTTGAAGCACAATAATGAAAATCAGAAGAATATCATTGAGCTAATTTATTTGTACAGCACAACTTAGATACTATGGTGAAGAAGTGGATATTCCTATGCCAAAGTCAAATTTTAATTTTTTAAGATACACATGACATTTTTCCCCTGTAATTCAAGGTCTGTGTTAGAACATGTAGAAATATATATTTACTCCACATTTTCATAGTTTTCTACTAAAGCATAATGATTAAAACTAACACATGTGTACATTAATATACACATATATGTGCATATATATGTATGTATATATACATACATATATATATAGTGTATCGATACTACTAGATCAATAATTGAATGATCATCATATGTTTTCATGCATCATGGTAAAAATATCCAGGAATATTTTAGGGATATGCAGATATTCTGTGTGTCTCTAGCATAATATACTTCCTCTCATTTGTGTTTGTGATGTGATTTCATGAAGAAAAAGATAATTAACTAGTCAAAAATGAATGCTTCATCTCTGTGGGAAAACAGATTCATTACTGAAAATAATTGAAAAGTCAGATGCAAATTACCTCCCCATCATTTTGTTAGACTCTACCCCATAGCAATCCAAGCACATGGGTGCATAACACATGTGTAGTGATGGCTATTTGGTGTTATTACTAAATACCTGAATATGCTGAAATGTTAATAAAAAGATCACATTGAATAGGTGTGAAAAACAGCTTAAGTATATGGTAACATTTGGATCATATCATCTTCTCTAGTGGATAACTAATCCTGTCCCTGCAAAGGCAATACTGTCATAATTCTAATTCTGTTGGAGGAGCCAAGCTTTTAGTGATGTAGATCACTTCCAGTGGAGCTCTTCTGTACATAACAACTAGCAAGGCTGGCAAGTGCATTCACATGTGTGAGTGTAGGAGAGGTCACAGCATGGGGATTTTCATCAAACTACAAAATTAAATAACCAAGAAAGATAAGCCATAAAATCAACTACAAATGTAGGGGAAGAAAAGTTTGTAGATTTAATAGTCTCAGGATTTTGAAAAGAATGGAAGGAGGAGATAGGTAAAATTTTCTGATCATTTAAGAAAAGCAGAGAAGTTTGTTTGGAAATTCTCTTTATATAGTGTGAAAATTCAAAGTGGCTAAATCTTAAGAAATATGGATTATAACTTAGTTACTATTTTCAGCCAGGAGACATCTCAATGCATGTCTGCCTTGCATATGTTCATGAAGATGATTGGGCTACTACCAAGTGTGACTACTGAATGCATGTTGATGAGTATTTGTGAGTTTACTTTAGGTTCAGGAATGCTTGCAGCAAATTTCATCAGTAAAGTGTCAGATAATCAACATACTCACTTTGAAACCATACTGTGCCTTACATCAGTTGACAATGCAGCCATCATGTTTCAGACACACACAGAGACACAGACACAGACACAGACACAGACACAGACAGACACACACAAAGAGAGAGAGAGAGAGAGAGAGACAGACAGACAGACAGACAGACAGACAGACAGACAGAGAGAAACAGACATGAAGAAAGACAGAGATTTCCACAGAGTTTCACAGTAGGAATATTGAAACAACTGATTTTTTTTGTTTTTTGTTTTTTTTTTTTTACTATAAAAGACTAATGGATGATTTCAATTAGTGGTTTTCTTTTGTAAGTCTATTCTGGAATTTTTCAACTTGTGAAGAAAATGAAACAGCTTTAATCTAACCTATTTTTTTCAGTTCAAGCATTGTAGTGAATGCATATTTTATGTATATTTATATCTGAATGCAATAAATTTATTTATTAAAAAATAGTTCCTGATACAATAATTTAAAAATATATACTAAGAAACAAATACTAAAAATGTATATTAAAATCCCCAAATGTATGGAAGATCTTACAAAATAAGATTTGCTGATATCTTACATATGCTTTAGAAGTAAGAGTGGGCAAACATCCCTTTTGCTAATGTGCACGCACACATGTACACATGAGCACACATGCAGAAACACACATACAGATGTACATGAAATCTCACACTGTGATGAAGAGAAGTTTCAGAGCCAGCAGACAGATCACAAATGGCAGACTCATCTTATTTCATATTTACAGGTACTAGTATGCAGCAAGAAAAGGTATGCCTTTTGAGGTTTTGGCACTCACTAGGAAAGCAAGTATCTAAACATTGATATAAAGAGCATAAGAAAAACAACCACCTTATACCATTTCTTGACAAGAGATCTTAAGGAAGAAAAATGTAAATCATTCTTATGGGACACACAAAGGAATCATAATATTATAGCACAAGACAAAAAGATGAATTTTAAAAAGGAACCATTTAATTACTCTGTAAATTATCGTGTGTGACTAACATTGAAATATTAAAACTGTGTAATGGTAACTGTATACATATTTAATTTATGATAATAATACTTGATTTGAAGATAGATAAATACAATGAAAACATTCAAGGGATGATATATATTTTATAGCATGATCTGATATATACTTAAGTCAAAATATGACATTTCAAATTATCCACATTTTAAATCTGGGCTATAATATACTCACCTTTAGTTTGGTAAGTTAATATCCAGATAGTTTTTTTGTGGTAAATATTATTGAAATATTCCATGCATGTATATTCTGCATTTGATTATCATTATATTCCTATCTATACTCTTTTACTTTCTTCTGAATCGAGTCATGCCTGTTGTTTTTTTTTCCCCATACTGACATGTTTTGTATATCTGTGTATATCTGTGTTGAGTAACTCAGTAACCTGGGTGACCATGGAAACAAAGCAGTACACAAGAAGAGAGTTTGATATCATAAAATTTAGCTAAACAACATTCATAAATCCACCCTAGAGACTGATTGAAACCAATTAAAATGGATATTCAATAAAGTCATGAATTCAAAACAGAAGGAAGAGGAAGCATCTTAATATAAAGAAATGTGAGGATTGCAATTTTCCCTCCACAACCCCCATATTCCACCCTCCCTCTCCTCTTCCTCTAGGAGGGCGCTCCCCTTCCCACCCACCCTCTCTTGCCTCACCTCCCTAGCATCCCCCTACACTGGGGAATCAGGCCTCTCTACAAGAACAAGGGCCTCCCTACTCATTAATGCTAGATAAGGCAATCCTTTGATACATATGCAGATGGAGTCATGGGTCCCTCTTTGCTGTTTGGTTGGTGGTTTAGTCCTGGGAGCTCTGAGGGGTTCAGTCAGTTCCTATGGGGTTGCAATCCCCTTTAGCTCCTTCAGTCCTTCCCCTAACTCTTCCATTGGGGTCTCTGTGCTCAGTCCAATGGTTGGCTTCGAGCATTCACATCTGTATTGGTCAAGCTCTGGCAGTTTGCTTTCCAACAAACTTTTCCACTGAAAAGAAATAACTCTGGAGAAAACTCTCCTAATTCATTTGGCATGCTCAGCACTGGGAACTGCTTTGTTGTTTCATTTGGTCAAACCTCTTGTTCAATGTCAAATCTGAAAGCCTTGAAAGAAATAATGGCCCATGTTGGGTGGTGAGCTGTTGGTGTGGACATGACAGCCCTTCTTTTCACCTAATTCCATTAGAATCAGTCACCTACATGTCAGGGTAGTGGCTTTGATTAAAGAGTTATGTTAAGGCTTAATCTAGATAAAGTGCAAGCAATACTGAACTGCCAGTGGAAATGCTGACAGAATGTGCCTGAATAAAAACCACTTTCCTCTTACAAAACATACTTTCTCCTAGTAATTAGAAGACACAAAATAATTTTAAGGTTCTCAGTATATTTGCTTATATATAACAGCTCAGAGGCACTCTCCCACACACAAGTGTTCAACCCTCTATATCTCAAGTTGTATTAAATAAGATTGTTTTATTTTAAAATCTGACTGTCAATTCAATAGTGTTATTTTTCTTTTCCTTAAGGTGACACAGAAGCAAATATTGAGTGGTAATTAAACTGGTTTAATTACTTTAATTACTTATGAACTTCTAATCTGGTTTGGTGGCTGTTCTCTTTTAAACATAAAACAAAATCAACAGAACGTAGGTATTTTACTAATCATTAAAATTATATAACTAAAGTTCTGACATATCATGACCATTCTTAAATATTTCAGTTGGATAAAAATAACCTCATCAATTGGGTTTTTTATTTTTGCCATTCTGATTGGTGTGAGGTGGAATCTCGGGGACATTTTTATTTGTATTTCCCTGATGACTAAGGATGTTGGACATTCCTTTAAGTGCTTCTTGGCCATTTGAGTTTCCTCTGTTGAGAATTCCGTTTAGCTCTGTACCCCATTTTTAATTGTGTTATTTGGTTTTGGAGTCCAACTTCTTTTTTTTTTTTTTTTTTTTTTTTTTCATTTTTTTTTATTAGGTATTTAGCTCATTTACATTTCCAATGCTATACCAAAAGTCCCCCTTACCCACCCACCCCCACTCCCCTACCCACCCACTCCCCCCCTTTGGCCCTGGCGTTCCCCTGTACCGGGGCACACAAAGTCTGCGTGTCCAATGGGCCTCTCTTTCCAGTGATGGCCGACTAGGCCATCTTTTGATACATATGCAGCTAGAGTCAAGAGCTCAGGGGTACTGGTTAGTTCATAATGTTGTTCCACCTATAGGGTTGAAGATCCCTTTAGCTCCTTGGGTACTTTCTCTAGCTCCTCCATTGGGAGCCCTGTGATCCATCCATTAGCTGACTGTGAGCATCCACTTCTGTGTTTGCTAGGCCCCAGCATAGTCTCACAAGAGACAGCTACATCTGGGTCCTTTCAGTAAAATCTTGCTAGTGTATGCAATGGTGTCAGCATTTGGAAGCTGATTATGGGGTGGATCCCTGGATATGGCAGTCTCTACATGGTCCATCCTTTCATCTCAGCTCCATACTTTGTTTCTGTAACTCCTTCCATGGGTGTTTTGTTCCCACTTCTTGAGTTATTTTTTTTATATATTTTGGTTATTAGCCCTCTGTCCTCAGTGGGAGACTATGAGTGCCTAATTCTGTAGACAGAATGGATGCTCCAGGGAAAAGGGATGCTGGGGGAGGGGAAGAGGTTGGGGGGGGGGGGTAGATGGTTGAAGGTGGTGCTAAGGGAGGAGGGTGGATGGATGTGTGGGTGGATGTGTGTGGGTGCACCCTTGCAGAGCCAAAGGGGAGGGGAATGGGGTGAAGGACTCTCAAAGGGAGGACCTGGAGGGGGTTAACATTTGGAATGTAAATAAATAGAATAATCATATAAGAAAACAAAGAAGCAAAAAAATAACCTTTTCTAGTTTTCAAGTATTGATAACAAGGGTGCGCTTTATTAAATAGTAGTTAGTCAGGGGACTGTTGCAAGATTGGCCTCAGTATTAAAAGTCCTCCTAAATCTTTTCATACCTACTTGGCTCATGCCACTATTGTGAGGAGAAGAGATCTATTACTAATCAATCTACAGGAGAGGCTGCAGAGATCTTGAAAATGTTTAGAACAAGAATTTTCATTTTTATAAATATCTGTTGACATGTTTTATTGAAAACCATATCTATTAAGATTTTAACTACTTAATAACTCCTATCCACCTCACTGAATTTATTATTATTTTGATTGAAATAAAATTTTTCTTTTATACAATATATCCTGCCAGTTCCCCCTCCCTCCCCTTTTTCCAGCTCTACCACATTTCCCCTCTCTCCCAGAATCACCCCTCCCCTCCATTCCCTCTTAAGAAAACTGTAGGCCTCCAAGAGACAGCAATCAAACATGACAAAACAAGATACAGAAAGACAAGGCAAAAGTCCTCATATCAAAGCAGCCTCATAGGAGACTAGATAAGGCAACCTTGTTAGGGAAAAAAAAATCCAAGTGTTGGCAAAAATGAGTAAGGATTATACTTTTCTAGTTCCATCCCTTTGACTGCTAATTTTATGATGCTTTTTTTTTCTTCTAACAGCTGAGTTACACTCCATTGTGTCAATGTACCACATTTTCTTTATACATTATTAGATGCTGCAGTAAATAATGATAATAATAATAATAATAATAATAATAATAATAATAATAATAATAAATGAAACCATCTTGTTCCCACACTTGTGCCTTTGCCCCTGCCACCTGGCTGGTCATGCACTGGCTAGCAATGGCCTACCTGTTTTTATCTCATGGAAACTCTGACTCAGAACTCCACAATCTCTCCACTCAGCTCACCAGGTTCCCACTGGCCTGTTGATACCATACCAACCCAGTACTTCAAATCTCCCACAGCCTTGCCTTTGTTGTGCATATCTGAAAGACCCATGCTTTGCCTCTGTACCTTTCTCTTCTGAACACAAAGAAGAGTCACTGCATGAAAGAAAACTCATACTAAACTTAGTTCAGAAACAATGCTAACTCAATCAATGGCACAGCAACCAAAACCTAATCTTGTAAACCTTCTTAAAATCTGATTTCTCTGGTGGCAAATCTTTGTGTTCCACCATGATACCAGGAAATCTAGCAGTTACATTTTATCTATAAGCTGTCCCTGTTCCAAAAGAACCTAACTCTCTCCTGCCTCCTCTCTTCCTCTGTCCACCCCACCTACTTGCCCAGTGATTGGCTCCTTTATTCATTAGGGGATTGGTTTATAAGAAGTAATCTGAGTATGATTCACTCATTGTCCACAACCCCTCCTAGGAGAGCAGAATTAGCATAGAAGCAGCACCAGGCCCATCCACAACAATTAGGTTAAAGAACTTGTTTGAATAAATATTCTTGAATGGAGCAACCTTCAGGTATATGATCAAGGTCATTATAGCTGGGTCTTGAGTTAGGTAGATCCTCAGTTTTCTGAGGTACCTGCATATTGACTTCCACAGTGGCTGTACAAGTCTGCAGTCCCTGTAGCTATGGTGGAATAACCCCCTTTTCTCCACATTCTCCCCAGTATGATCATTGTGTTTATGAGCTTAGATAAGATGGAATCACAAGTATCTTTTATTTGCATTTTGCTGATGTTTAAGGATGTTGAACATTTTGGTAACAATTTGTGGCTTAACAGCAGGGGATTAGGTAAAGGATTTATTGCTAGGTCTATCTTCTCTTGCCAGGCAACCAGAAGACTCCCTGGCTAGGGTGGTTAATTTTGTGAAACATAAAGGAAGGAAAGGAGAAGGATTAAAATATTATCTATAGCAAATATGCACAGACTTACAAACATGCTTTGGCAGACCCAGTTTTATGTCTTATCACATCCATAGTATTCATGCATACATACATAAACACATGTGCCCAAACACATTAATATAGACATACAGACATACACATTTAGATGGATGGATGGATGGATGGATAGATAGATAGATAGATAGATAGATAGATAGATAGATAGATAGATAGATAGATAGATAGAAAGATAGAAAAACAGACCCCTCTCCCAGAGCCAAGCCATCACCTTTATTTCTTATCTCTGGCCTTTTTATAGACAAAGGTTATTAGAAAATTACCTTAACAGTAAAATGTTACATAAAATGGTAGTTACAAAGGAATGTTGATATTAAGTTCAAAGCAGTGTTTCATTCTATATCTTCATTATAAGTACAAAGCAACAATTTTACATGGTCTTGTCTTTCCATAGTGCACACATGTGGCTCGATCCTTGGACCTGAATGCTTTTCCTTGAGTGCAAATTTGCCCCGAGCCAATTTCTCTTCTTAGTGTAATTGTGAAAGCTCATTGTATTATGCTGTCTTTACTTACAATTATAACTATTTTTACATACATTACTACTATGACAATATTCTATTCTTAATTTAATATTATTACATCTTTCTAACAAACAGTGAAAATTATCTCTCAGAACTTTCTTCTTTGTATTTGATTCAAATCAGAAATTCTATGGAATCATTAATTAATGTAAACATCATTAATTCATCTTTATGTTGATCTGCAGAAAATTTACCCAATAGGGTGTGGCTGATGCTCAGGAATCCTTAGGCTATATAATAGTGACAGAAAAACTTGTGATCCTGAAGTGAAGTTTCTTGGGACCTTGTCTCATAGAGCTCACCCATCCCAGACCATTATAAAATGGTGGACCACCTCCAGGAAGGCCACTTGCTACCCTTAACATGTTCTAGATTGCTCCTGACAAATCATTTGTCCATAGGTCTGGGAATTTATGTCTGAGTCTTCAATTTGATCCTATTGATTAATGTAGATGTTTTCATGTCTATAAAAAAATTCGTTTTTGTCACTATAGTTCTGCTGTACAACTTGAAATCAGGGTAGTGATATCTTCAGCAGTTCTACTGTTGCTCAGGATTATTTCAGTTATCAAGATTGTTGTTATTATTCAATATGAAGTTGAGATTTATATTTTGTATGTAAAATCTTATGTGGAAATTTGCTGAGGATCGCATTGAGTCTATAGATTATTTTGGTAGAATAGGCATTTATCATATGATAATCCTACAAATTAATGAGCGCAGGAGACCTTCCTATCTGATATCTTCTTCAATCCATTTACTTAAGGACTTGGTAACTTATTACACAAATCTGTCACTTGCTTGGTTAGAATTACTCCAAGATGTTATATATTAATGTGAGACTTTTGTCAAAGATGTTTTTTCCCTGAGATTTTTCTCAGCCTGTTGCTCATTTGTATATAGAAGGACTACTGATTTTTTTTTTCAGGTCAATCTTGTATTGAGCTACTTCACAGAAAGTGTTTATCAATAGTAGGAGTTCATTGGCAGAATTTTGAGGGTCAGTTATGTATACCTTCATATAATCTGTCAATCCTGAAACTTCTTCTTTTCCCATAAGTGCACCTTGATCTCCTTTAGTTTTCTTATTTCCCTACCTAAAATGATCAAGTACTGTATTGGAAATATATGAGGGTGTGGACAGCCTTGGTTTTTTTTTTCCTCTTTAGTTGGAATTGCTTTCAGTTTTTTGATATTTAATTTGATGTTGGCTATAGCCTTGGTGTATATTGCCTTTATTCTCTTTAGGTGTTTTCTTGTATCTTTAAATCTTTCTGGGACCTTCATCAGGCTTTTTCTACATTTCGTTGGATGATCATATGTTGATAACTGTCTGCATCACTCAGCTGAAGTTGATTTGATCATAGAGGTTCAGAGTGGGTGATCTTTGTGATGTGTATTTGGATTAGGTTTGTAAGTATTTTATTGAGAATTTCCTATCTAGACTCATAAAGGAAAATGGTGAGAAATTCTCTTTCTTTGCTGAATCTCTGGGTGATTTGGGTGGTTTTGGTGGTAGGGTAACTATGAGTAAGTCTGTTAAAATTCTCTGCTAAAATTGTCTGAACCTTGACTTTCTGTTTGGTAGATTTTAATGTCTTCTACTATGCTAGGGGTTATAGGTTTTTGAAAATTGCCTACCGGACCATGATCTAATTTTCATAAATGGTACCTATTCTCCTTTTAGACTTTCCAATTTTGTAGATTATAGGCTTTTAAATTATGTCCTTATGATTCTCTGAATATCCTCAGTGTCTGTTGTTATTTAAACTCCCCCCTTTTAAAATTGGATATTCTCTTTCCATCTTTCAGTTAGTTTCAACAAGAGAAATGTCACTGGGTGGATGTTTCCTTTGTAAAGTTTTATTAACTTTGGTCTGAAGTCAATTTTCTTAGATATTAAAATGACTACACTGGCTTGCTTCTTAGGTCTATTTGCATAGAATATATTTTCCAACCCCTTTTCCTGAGGTAATATTTATTGTTGATGTTGACATGTGTTTCTTATATCCAACAGAAAGATGGATGATATTTTATCATCTATTCTCTTAGTTTGTGTGTGTGTGTGTGTGTGTGTGTGTTTTTTTTTTTTTTTTGAGAACCATGTCTATTGCTTGTAAGAGATATAAAGGACCAATGATTATTATTACCCATTATTTTCTTGGTGGGGGTGGTGATAGTGGTAATGGTATATTGGTTTGTGTTTGTGTTTCCCTTCTTGAGATTATTTGTTTTTTGTATTTTCATGGCTGTTGATAACCTCCTTTGGTTGGAATTTTCCATCTAGCTGATTTTTAGATAGACATTGTGTAAATTTGAGTTTATCGTGGAATATCTTATTGTTTTCATGTATGGTTTTTGAAAGGATTTTTGGGCATAGTATTCTGGGCTTGCATTTTCAGTCTCGTGTAGACTGTTGCACATCTGTCTAGGCATTCTGGCTTTTAAAGTCCCATTGAGAATTCAGGTGTAATTGTTGTAAGTCTGCCTTCATATGTTATTTGGACTTCTTTTTCTTGTAGCTTTCTTTATTCGGAATGTTTGGTGTTTTCATTATTATGAAGCAAGAGGACTTGCTTTTCTGATCCAATCTATTTGATGCTCTGTATGTTTCTTGGACATTTATAGGCATGCCCCTCTTTAGGTTAAGAAAATTTTCTTTTGTGAATTTGTTGAAAATGGTTTTGTTCCTTTGAGCTCCATTCCTATTATTCTTTTTTCTAATCATAGTGTCCCAGAGATCCTGGATGTATTGTGTCAGGAAGTTTTAGATTCAGTATTTTTCTTTATTTCTTCATTAGTTTCTTCAGTGCCTCAGAGTCTGTCTTCTCTCCCCTTTATTGTATTGGTGCAGCTTGTCTCTATGTCCTATTCTCATTATTATTATTATTATTATTATTATTATTATTATTATTATTATTTTATTTCTAGACTTCTTTGAATTTGTGTTTTCTTTATGGTTTCTAGTCCAAATTTTAAGTTTTGTACAACTTTATTTGTTTCCTACCTCTGTTTCTTTGTTTTCTTTTATATATTTATCCATTTTCTCCAAATGTTTGCTCGTATTTTCCTGGATTTCCTTAAAGGATGTATTAATTTCATCTTTAAGTAGCACATGTCATCATATATTTGGTCTTTTCTTTTTGCTCCAGTTACGTTGAAATATTTAGGGCCTCCTGTGGTAGGATAGCTGGGCTCTGGTGTAGACACATTGCCCTGGCTGTTCTTGCTTGCATTCTTTTTTTTTTTTTTAAATTAGATATTTTCTTCATTTACATTTCAAATGTTATCCTCAAAAATGCCCTATACCCTCCCCCTGCCCTTCTCCCCAACCCACCCATCCTGTTTCCTGGCCCTGACATTCCCCTGTACTGGGGCATATGATCTTCGCTAGACCAAGGGCCTCTCCCCACCTATGATGGCCACCTAGGCAATCCTCTGACACATATGCAACTAGAGACACAGCTCTGGGGGATACTGGTTAGTTCATATTGTTGTTCCTCCTATAGGGTTGCAGACCCCTTTAGCTCCTTGGGTACTTTCTCTAGCTCCTTCATTAGGGGTCCGGTGTTCCATTCAATAGATGACTGTGATCATCCACTTCTTTGCCAGGCATTGGCTCTCTCTCACAAGAGAGAGCTATGTCAGGGTCCTGTCAGCAAAATCTAAGATGGACTCCAGAAAATCAAATAACTCTATTGAAAAATGGGGTACAGTCCTAAACAAAGAATTCTCAATTGAGAAATGCTGAATGGCTGAGAAGCACCTGAAAAAAAATGTTCAACATCCTTAATCATCAGGGAAATGCAAATCAAAACAACCCTGAGATTCTGCCTCACACCTCTCAGAATGGCTAAGATACAGGTGACAGCAGATACTGGTGAGGATTTGGAGAAAGAGGGACACTCCTCCATTGTTGGTGGGATTGAAAGCTGGTACAACTACTCTGGAAATCAGTCTGGTGGTTCCACAGAAAATTAGATATATTACTACCGGAAGATCCAGCATTTCCTCTCCTGGGCATATAACCTGAAGATGTTCAAACTTGTAATAAGGACACATGCTCCACTATGTTCATAGCAGCCATCTCTTGCTTGCATTCTTATGCTAGTCTCTAGGTATTTGGGTTTGGTTTAGCTCTAAGTGCTGACTTCTGGGTTTCTTTGTTTGGCAGTTGTTTGGTTTCTTGGTTTCTCTTCCCTCCCTGCATTTTCAGAGAGTATGTTGTTTGTTTCACTAACTTTCTCAGCTAGTGTGTTCATGGGGAATATTTGCTGGTGTTGAGATAGAGACAGAAGCAGAGGGAGAGGAGACAGAGACAGGGAGACAGTCAGATCAGGAGACAGAGAGAACAAATAAGGCAGAGAAAACCATGATGCTCAGATTGACCTTTCAAAGGGTGCATGTGTCACTTTGTAATTGGTAGGGGCAGCAGCATGTTTTGATTTAAGTTACTGGTGCTGAGGAGCTGGTACAGTACTGAATTTACTACAAGGATGCGTTATGAGATCCAAAAGAGGTATGGGCAGAGAGGAAGGGAGGCCACAGCTTTTGTTCTGAAGCATTGCTAAAGGACTACCCTGACGAATAGATCTTGAGAGAGTGGAAAATATCCAAAGGTAGCTTACTTTGTCTTGTAGCAGGGATAGCCTGTGCTTAAGCAGTGGGTATCAACCCAAGTTGGGGGTTGGAACACAGTTACAAGGGGTAGAGGTGTGCCGTGAAGGCATGGTCTGTGGGATCCACAGAAGACCTGGAGAAGGTTAGAAGCCAGGACACAGCTGGTCTTTTCTTTTAGTGCTAAGGGTGACCCTAAAGATTTGATCCAGGGAAACAGGGAGCATGGAGGAGCTTTGGAGGTGTCTACCTGGTAACCCCTGCAGAGTACCCTGTCAGAAGCACATCGTTATAAAATTGTTTCTCATTTAATTTGGCATTATAGTTACCCTAGACATTAATTTCTTTCTATATGATTTGTTTTAAAATTGGCAGATGACTTGGTTCTTCATTTTTTCTTTCTTCTTTTCTACTTTTTTCCTCTACTTTTTCTTTCTTTGTTTCTAGTTTTAATTTTTTTCAGCACTTCCTTTATATTAATTACAGTGTTTTCCTGGTGCTGGAGAGATGCCTTGTCAGTTAAGATTATTTTCTTGTCTTCCAGTAAACTATAATTCAATCCCTATTTCTCATGCAGAGGCGACAGCCACACCTGTAATTTCCGTTCCAGGGGTTCTGGCTATCTATTATGCCATTCAAAGATACCTGCATAGACATGTACATTCTCACATGGGCACAATAAAAGACACATAAATAAAATTGGTATTTTTTCACCTCCACCTTTGCTATTTGATCTTCCCATTTTCTTTTTTCCTGTGGTTGTTTTGTTTTTTTTGTTTTCTGGTTTTTGTTTTTTTCTTTGTTTGTTTGTTTTTCATTTGTTTGTTTGTTTGTTTTGGTTTTTCGAGACAGGTTTTTCTATATAGCCCTGGCTGTCCTGGAACTCACTTTGTAGACCAGGCTGGCCTTGAACTCAGAAATCTGCCTGCCTCTGCCTCCGGAGTGCTGGGATTAAAGGTGTGTACCACCACGCCCAGCTCTTTCCTGTGGTTATGGTTTTTAATATTTGTAATTTAATTATAACATTTCCCCTTCCCTTTCCTTCCTCCAAACTCTCCCATCTTCTGCTCCACAGTGTGGAATTCATAGCCACATCATGAATATATTAGATGGCACAGCAATTAAAGGCTATAAATATTGTTTATTTCAAGTTTGAATTTTAAGAATTCCCAAAGAGAATAAGGTAGTAAAGGAGCAATCTTATGAAAATACAAGTAAAATATTTTGATATATTTTAGAGAACTGACTAAAGAGTTATAAAATATAAGCATCAGTCTATTTTGTAAGACCTTATAACACTATAAATAACTTAATAAATATTAATGAATAATAAGTTTGTGCAAATACTACTAGAGTGCTATAATGTGCAGCTACTATCTCAGAAAATAATATATTCTCAATTTCGCATCATGTTTTAAACAAAACTTTGGGCATAGCTTCTTATGAATATAAGAAACACAATTTCAAGGTAAATTCTCTGATCTTCCTTCTGGCATTTACTTTCTTCCTCCTCTTTGTTTGCAATATTCTCTAATCTTTAGATGTGGGAGTGTTTTTTAGATGCATCTACTGGGAATGGGATCCATAACCACATTTGGACTTGCTAAAAAATTCTGTAGTAGTCTTCATAAAGTGGAGAGTAGGAGGCATTGCCCTTCCCAGGGAGGAGAAGATAAACTCTTTGCCCATTGCCAATTGTTAGGCATCCAAAATATATGTACCAGTAGCATTATACAAACTGAGCAGGTTATTTAAGAGTTATAGTTAAAAGTTATTGTACAAACAGTACATACCACTAATATTCTACAGAACTTTTATATCATATGGATGTTTAATAATATAAATCCAGAGATATGGTTAAATTTAATACAAAACTTCCACTGTTTCACTATGTTGATCTATGCCAGCAATCACAGCATTTGGAAGCTGGGGCCAGATGGTAGAGTTTGAAGTCATTCTGGACTATACAAAGAGTCAAAGACTATTCTGACCTGCTAATGAGGAGATGCTTAGCTTAAACAAAGGGAAACACACACACACACACACACACACACACACACACACACACATTTGGAAATAAGAGGTAGAGAGAGGTTTCAATGTTAGATCTCTGGAACCTCTGATCTTCATCATTCTAAAAATGATAATTCATCAAGTGAATATGTAAATATGATAGTAGAAACCAAATTATATTTTTGATAAATATATGATAGCATTTGGCAAACTTTTATGAAATAATGCTTCTTTTCCTTCTGAGATAAAGGGAGAAAAAATTAACCAGACATTAAAAAAACAAACATTTTGCTAAAATAGCAAACAAGCTCCTAAGATATTTTAAAAGAGGGATTTGATTGATTGATTGATTGATTGATTGATTGATTGATTATGGTTTAGCATTACCATGTGAGTGTTTTAAACTGTGCAAACGTTATCTCATTGCTTATATGAACAAGAAGTGCAGGTCCTGCTCATCCAAGCAGCTGACTACTTCATTACACTCCTTAGAAAAAGAGGTTATTTCAAGGAAGCACCCTCCCTGGGGTGCTGGCAGCATTCAGATTCTTACAGACTGCCAAACTCAGGGTGATAATTCTTCTCCTGGCTTGTGGCTGAAGGGCACACCAAGTCTTACTGTATAGCTGTCTCCATATGGTGGCTCACAATATGGCAGTTTTCTTGTTCAAATAATGCTGAGAGTAATTTAACAAGGTGACCTTTATAATCCTATGTAATACTATACACATACAGTCACACATATATCCTATATGCTGCATTCTTGTGAGTATCCAGTAAGATTCTATATGCCGACAATGAAAAGAGATAATTCAAAGATGGAAATATTATGGAAGAAGAATTTTTCTAGATATAATCTCATTGATGAAATCAGGAATTGTGAATCAAAAAAAATTTTTTTAATGAGGTCCTACTAATAACTTGTAGTTTTTATTTTATAATTTCAGAAATGATAAATATAGTGAAACAAAAATGGTTTGAAATAATAGGGAAACTTCATAATAAGGAACTTAAAAATGATGGATACACTTAAAAATTAATTCCTACACTATCTGTTTAGGGTTCTTTTGGGAATAGAGGGCAGAAAGATCCTAAGGACCAAAGGGACAAGGATCTTGCTGTGAAATTGTGTCTCCTAAGAGTCTCACCAACTCAACTGCTTAAAAATAAGCCAAGCAAGGATAACAACAATAGACATGTCAAAGTGGGCATGGGAAAGATCATGATGTCTCAATGTAGATTCAAGTAAGACATACTGAGAGAAGAATAGCCTTGCTCAGAGAGGAGAAACAGTTAGTTGCTCTGTGCCAAACAGTAAAACTTATATATAATTATTTTTTCTTTATTTTTGTTTTTTATTAAATGTTTTCTTCATTTGAATTTCAAATGTTATTCCCTTTCCTACTTTCCCCTCTGAAAATTGCCTATCCCCTCCTCCCTTACCCTGCTCCCAAACCAACCACTCCCACTTCCTGGTCCTGGCATTCCCCTATACTAGGCATAGAACCTCCACAGGACTAAGGACCTCTCCTCCCATTGATGATCGATTAGGCCATCTTTTGCTACATATGCAGCTTGATCCATGAGTACCACCATGTGTTTTCTTTGATAGGTGGTTTAGTCCCAGGGAGCTCTGGGGGTACTGGTTAGTTCATATTGTTGTTCCATATGATTATGTACACTTATGCAATAATAATTCATGAAAGAAAAGTCCTTGCGTATGATGGAGAGAGTGGGGAGAGTTTTGTGGGATGGCTCGTAGTAATGAATAAGAAAGAAGAAATGTTATGGTGTAGTATTAAAATTTAAAACAGTAAAAACAACAAACAAAAACCTTTCTAACTCATCTGTTGTTGTTTTTTTTTTGTTTGTTTTATTTTCTCTTTTAAACCTTGTGTATTTCAGACAATTACTCAGTACTTAGTCAATGACATAAATTTATTAACATCCATTTATCCTTGGTTATAACTGTGAAACATGACAAAAATATAAACAGGAAGCTCTTCAAGATGGCATTTTTATGCTACTTAGTTTTTCAACCTCATTGACCTTTTTTCTTTTCCTCGTAGGGGACATGATTGAACCAGGGACTCGCTGGATACTCTTGGGAGTCCTGAAACTCACTGTTCAGGCCAGAGTGGCCCTAAACAAAGAGCCATTAGTCTCTGACTCCTCAATACTGGGATTAAGGCCTGTGCCACCACTCTGGCCCTACCTTTCTTTCTTTTTCATGTATAAGGTAATATGTAAGGCTATAAGTGTATGGCTCTTGGGTTGTTTATGTAAGTCGGTAGCAAGTTTTCCTCAATTTGAACTATTGCTATGGTTTTCAACTGATGGATCACAGATATTTGGGGATCATATATTCTTTTCACAGTCATTACTGAAGACCATCAAAAAAAAAAACACAGAGATTTACATTATTATTCATTTTAGTAGCAAAATTACAGCTAAGAAATAACAACAAAATAAGTTTATGATTTGGAGTTATCACAACATAAATACTGTATTAAAGGGTTGCAACATCAAGAAGGTTGAGACCCATTAAACTAGAAGGATATCCAATTTATATAAAATAAAACATGCTCATTTTAAAGTTTAGTACAGTACATGTATATTACTAAATTCAAATCAAATATGAATCACACAGTCTACATAACCACAGAATCTACATTCATTTTTATTTCTATGCACACACACACACACACACACACACACACAATATTCACTCTTATGTCAAAGTTTCTAGGATTCAGGAATCTTAAGATGTGTTTGTTAGTTCTCCACAGAATCTCATATCTGCAATCGAGGCATTCATTGGTGATGACACAGCATCTATGGACCAGGACACATACCAGTCAACACTAAAGATGAAGAGAATTTGTATTCTAAATTGGGGGGGCCTAAGTTCTGCATTGCCATACTGTTAACAGTCAGATGACACTATCAGCTCCCAGAGATCAACATCAGGACCATTTTACCCTGTGACCTTCTCTGTGGTGCTTCCAGTAGTTTATATGATTAAGAATCTTAACTTTAAGAGATCATTAATATTTAAATTCTCATTACTATTATGACTAACATATGAATAATAAGAGTGTATATAGTTATACCTTGTTATTCACTAAAAAAAGGTAACTGTTGAATACATTTTTAGAATGCTCACATGAGAATAAAAGACAGTCCGTGATAGAAAGAGTGAAAAAAACAGCATTCAATGTAGATAAGTGACAGAGGATAATTGCTTATTTTTACATCTGAAAAATACTGGCTGATTATCATTATTTTAACCTTAAAAAAGATGATGTTATATTAAGAAAGGATCCTTATCAGAAAAATATAATGATTGTATATTCATCTAATATAAGAACACTGCCAGAGAGCAAACACCAACACATGAAGGGATTAATAGGCTGCCAAACAAGAGTAGGGAATTATGCACAACACTTTTAACTACAGCTAAAACTATCTAATCAGAAAATCAATAAGAATAAAATTATACTTGAACAGGAATGTGGCCTACATACATCATACTGTTCAGCTCTGAACACTCTACCCAACAGTGGCACACTTCAGACATGGTGCCTGCCCCAGAGAAATCACAAGTAAGTGCCTTTAAAATCTCAACAAACATAGGAAGTTAGGAATATTAACAAATAAGTATAAAAGGAGGAAAATGAAAAAAAAAAGACAAAAGGATATTTAGCTGGATTTGTGGCTCACATTTTTTTCAACCCACAATCCAGTACTCCTTAGGTCAAGTCAGTCAGGAGAAGTCTTTCGAATTTATGTCCAGCTTGGGCTGCACAGTGAATCTCTGGTCAGGGTATAGCAGCAGTTCTCAACCTGTGGGTTCTGATCCCCACAGGAGTTGGATAACAGTTATCCTGCATATCAGATATTTATATTATGATCCATAACAATAGGAACATTAAATTTAAAAAGATGTAGCCATGGAAAAATTATGTTTGAGAGTCATCACAACTGTACTAAAGGTTTGCAACATTAAAAAGGGATTGGACCCACTGGTCTAGAATATCATGAGACAACTTCTCTCTAAGGAAACCAAAAATTATGATGTAAACTAATAAGAAGACTGAGTTCATAAAGATACTTTGTACTAAGCCTAAAGGCCTCCATTCTTTCTCCAGAAGCAAGATGTATATAAAAAAAAAAAAACTTGTATCTATAGATTGTGTACTGATCTCAGAAGTGCTGTCAAAACACAAAACAAGCAAATAAAATGATTTTAGTTTGATAAAAAGATTGCCAAACATATGAAATTTAATCCATATGACCTTAAACAGCTATTGAGTTAAATAAGGAAATTATGACAGTTAACATTGTAATTAATGAGTAGCAAATTATAGAATATCTTAAGATACATGAAAATAAAAATGGTGTAGTCAATTTTAATGTATTTCAGCAATAACATTACAAGGAAAGAAGTTTAAATGCTCACATTAAGAAAGATGACTGATCCAATTAACAATTTAACTATATATCAAAAGGCAAGGAAAAGAATGAAGTTGACTTTTAGAAGCAGAAAAAGAAAGAAAGAAAGACAGATGAAGGAAGAGGTATAACATTTGAAACGTAAGCAAATAAAAGGATTAATAAAAAATAGAAAGACATAAAGAAAGTAAGAAGGAAGTAAAAGAAATGAAACAAATATCCAATTAGATGTAATTCACTATTAGAAAATATTCACAGTTTAAAGTGAATAGTAACATATTACAAAACTGAGAGTCTAATTTTGGGAATGCAACTAAAAATAACAAGCTTTAATTGAACTAAAAAAAAGCAAGAACATCTTCAAAAATGAGCACAATAAGAAGTTAAAGAGGCCTGGTATCTAAGTTTGGACAGATCTGGAGCCTTCTGTATACAGCCTATCACAGATCTCTTCCCAGATTGCTACTAAGAAATGGAGGTAGGATAGGCCTGAAGAGTGTCAACATTGTGATTGGAGGACACCTCAATGCCTTGCAAACTTAATTTCTTAATCAAAGCATCAAAACAAGGTAGCTCCTCATTTGGTTGTACAAGCTAAACTATCAACAGCAAAATGAACACCCAGGAGACAGTTGGGATTGATAATGATGAATAAAACATTGTATATCATAAAGCAATAAAGTAGAGAGATAGAATCCATATTGATTTAATATCTTCCCCAGGAGAGGAAAGAGAAAATGAATTATTTACTATAGACTATAATAAAGGAGATGAGTGATATGATAAATTTTTATAAAACAAGATCATAAAACAAGCAAAGAAGGATGAAGAGCAGAAACTGAGAGCTGGTTTCTGCTGCAGAGGAGCAGAGATAGGAATGAAAGCAGGGTAGAGGGGTACTTGGGAAATACGCACTGAAATGAAGTATGCCTGGGATATTTCTGCAACAGTATGCAACATGTAAAGGAATGATTGATTTTAAGATATACATGGACTTAACAATATAGAAGTGAGTGAACATGGATGTACCTTGATAAAAGTCATTTGCACAAAAGGATTCAAAATCACGGGTTTTTATATTTAATCCAACTAATGTAAAAACTTATAAACTTTATAAATTATGAAAGGTGGAAAAGGGAAAATATAGATGATAAATACTATGTAAAGAAAAAACTGAAACAATAGTGCTTATAATAATGGGTACAATCTGTCTATTTTTAACAATGAGACATAACCACACGCTAACTTAATAAAATCAATCTCTGTGTTATTTAGAAGACACATGTTTAGTAAAGCATACAAGAAAGTGATTAATAAGTCACAGGAGATGTTGACAATATTAGTATACAAAGAAATATCTTAAATAGCTAAGCTAAAATATATATTTGCAAGAAAAATTTTAAGGTTAGGATATAATAATTATCAAATCTGTATATACTAAGTAATAGTAAAATAAATACTAAACTTTTATCAGAAAGTTATTTAGCAATTGACAAAAATTCCATTACATTTCTAATGAACCCAATGGTTTTTACAAAAAGAGTAAGGACATACAATAAGTTTGAGATTAATTTAATATTTATATAAGAAAAATGTGTTGTATTTTTAATCATATACTTTGCAAATAAAAAAAATTTTCATTCATATAGGTACATTTGAAAATAAACTATTGAAAAATTTAAGAAATAAAATTTTAAAACATTACATATGTGTGTGTTTGTGTGTTTATATTTATATCAACAAAAGTTAAACTGCCACTTAATTTATGGTGAAATTTATGGGCAGTAGTTTTTTGTCTTCAGTGTTTCCACCATGTAAAGAAATAGAAAATAAACTTTCATAATTGTCCTAAACCCTAATAATAAACTATATTCACATATAATTAAAATAAAATTTTAATTGGTAAATAGAAAAATTTTAAAGAAAGATAAGAAATATTTTCAAAACAGGTTTTTAGTGGTCGTAAGAAAAAGACAACTATAAGTGAATCTTACTAAGAAAAGCAGCAAAATCCATCACTAAATTGATGGAATCAAAGAAGGGGATCGGCGTTGGCAGCAAATTTGATTACATAAAATAGAAGCAATTTCCAGCAAAGTACCAGAATTTATGCACAAAGAATTAATTATGTTAATGATTAAGTAGGTTCCACTGTTTTAATAGTTTCATAGTCAAGACTAATTGAAGGAAATGTATTAAAGGCATTTAGCATTGTGCTGGTAAATGAAAAGCTCTTAATTAGCATTGATTTTTGTTTGGAGAGGACTGGGAAGCAAAAGTGAGGTCATTCTTGTGATTTATTCATATCTTGCCAGCATTTGTTCCTTATGTTCCCTTTTGCAATGCTCAGAGAATGATGTTTTTCCTAAATGTGAGACAGTATTAGGTGGACCATTTCTATTTTATTTTTATTCTTGGAAAATGTTTTCCTTTCTCAACAAGTTTCTGCACTTTTAACTTGAAGAGAAATTGTATTCTTCTTATGAATGAATTAAATTGTATTCATCTTTCAAAATAAACTTCAGAAATATTTTGTTTTCAGAATTTAACTCTAGTTTGTAGAGGAAGGTTAACCAAGCCAAATTGCTGCTCTGGGAAGGGATCACATTCAAAGTCTGTGTGACCCTGACTGAGTTCAGACACCACTTAAGTACGTTTAACCTTAAACAATGACATCTAATTGAGGGTCAGGCAATGTGTAGAATCAGAGAGAGATTTGATGGAACGAGTCATAGATAGGATATGACCAATTCTCACTAATAAAAGATAGGAAACGGTGGCAGCAGTGGAGAAAGAGTTTGGTGGCATGGTATATGTATGTGACAGTTTTACCGGGATAGTTTCACAGAGACAGGTTGCAGAGAGAACAAGCTAGACACTTAAGAAGACAGAAGAGAGAATCCGAAGATTACAAAAGATTATAACATAGTGTCAAAGTTAGTATGGGGTTAAGCAGAGCAATTCAGTGAGAAGCCAAGAGAATCATGATTGAGTCAGTCAGCTTGAAGAGGAATTTGAGCCAGAACAGCTGAGATAAAACAGCGAGGTTCAGTTTAGAAAGAGCTAGAAAGTACGGACTTACTTAGAGGTGAATCTGGGAGCTTGAAATTTTCTATGCCAAGGCTAACAGATAGAGACTGGAAGCTAAAGCCTTCAATGTCCAGGTTTGCAGATTAGATTGTAAGGAGCCCTAGGCTTGGGGTTAATTAGACAGAAATGACCTGGGCCCAAGACATGTATTTGTAAAGCTTGGGCATGGGCTTTTATCTCTTCTGAGGAAATAAAAGCTCCTTGTACAAAGTTAAATTCTTAACTTAAAAATATAAGGTTGTATCTAATTAAGACCATTTCTTTCAATAAGAAAACAAAGTAAGTCATTAAACTTTCATCTTATTAATATTTTAGCTATGTTACAATACAGCACAAGAAAGCCTTGTGGAAATTTGAAATTACTATAATTCTAAGATATAAAGTCTCAGAAATATATAAATTAATTTAAATGTAATAACATTTAATTGGAAAGAGTGGGTACAAAGAAACATGATAATCATGATGTGTAAATTCATTTATAAGTTCCATTATGAAGTATGTCCACTATACTCACATATCAATAAACTTCCAGATTTCTTCTGACACCCATTAAGAAGAATTCTTTCCTAAAGAAAATAATTACTAATAGTTAAATGTTTTACTGTGTCAAGATAGCAGAAGCAGTATGACATGCAACCATTGTTCCAGATCATACTGTGTGTTATAACTAAGCTGTTAATTTGAAATCTAGCAGCCTCAATATATTGTGATAATGTATTGGTAGTGAAATTTATCTTTTAACATCATTTTGTCCCTGATTATCAACTGAACTCATCACATATTTTTCCTTCACATTAGTTGCTCCTTTGGTTATTGCTTGTTCCTCATCCCTACCTAGATTGAAGACCTTGAGACTTGGATTAAAATACTCCAACACAGTATTGATTGAAAGAAGCTGTAGGGTTTTATATATATATATATATATATATATATATATATATATATATATATATATATATAGTCAGCTTTTTTATTGGTTATTTTATTTATTTACATTTCAAATGCTATCTTCTTTTCCAGTTTTGCCTCCACAAACCCCCATTTCCACCCCATGGCCCCTGCTTCTATGATGGTGCTCCCCCACCTACCCACTCACTCAGGCCTCAGTGCCCTAACATTCCCCAGACACTTGCTGATGCTATGGACACTTACTGGCAGAAGCCTGGTATGGCTGTCCCCTGAGATCCTGTGCCAGAGCCTGAGCAATACAGATGAGGATGCATACAATTATCAGACTGAGCTCTGGGACACCAATAGAGGAGTTAGGGATTGAAGGAGTTTAAGGGGTTTGCAACCCCATAGGAAGAACAACAATATTAACCAAACAGACACTGCCTTCCCAGAGCTAGCAGGGACTAAACCACCAGACAGTCATTTCAGCTTTTTTAAGTACCTGGATGTATAGGTTTTTAAGTAAGCCACTTTGTCTAATCACTTTATTACATTGTAGTTGTGACTTTGGTGGCCAGATAATAGATAATGAAAAAGTTATTTTATAACATATAAATGCTCTCCAAAAATCAAGCAAGACATTCTTAATTAATTTTGAGAACAAAGAAAGAACAATGTATCCTTTCAACCTTTAGTGTTAGTATTCAAAAATATTAATGTCTAAAACCATTGCACTATCAGTTACAATTTAAGAGTAAATATCAAATGAATCTGGCTTAGATAATTTTACTTAATTAATGACATTTCGATTTTCATGTCAACTGCAAAATAGTCTGTATTCATGTTTATTTATTTATATTAATAAATATTAATTGCAGGGACATGATTATTTGCATTATGCATAGATGTATATGAATCAATAAATTTCATTCTTAGACTGATATCATGAAGTCTTCATGCCCAAATAAACAAATAGTAGATAACATAATTCAGAGAGAAAGAAAGATAAAAGATATATTTCTATATTTTTGCATAAATTTAAGGGAAGTATCTTGGGATTATTTCAAAGAACCATTCTGTTTACCAGTTTATACATCAGACTGCAAAAATTCCTAGTGAGATATATGAATAAGTAAAATTGACTCAAGGACACTTTTCAAATACTCAAACAGATAAATATTTTCTAAAATAATTGCCTTTAAATCCTACCTACTTGAAATTGACAAATTTCATAGAAAAGATCTTAAATTGTTTTTGAAAAAGAAACTAGAATTGGTATATTATTTATATGGTCTAGATAGTAAGTCAGTATTTAACTTGGGAACTGAGACTAGAAAATTGAATGAACAAAATACCTTCTTTTCCAAACCTGGAGCTCAGTACTGTTTTATTTGTCTTTACATGCTGGAAAGTGAGCAAGTTTGCTTAATTATATAGGACTCATGCACTTCAATTTGCAATGCATTCAAAAAATTATTTGGCCCAGCCTATTTCACTCGTTTGTAGAAGTGAATGATGAGATTTCAATTTGTCAACCTCAATTTAACCCAATAATGAAAAATTTGATGCTCGTTAAGATGAGGAAAAGATTCTTCTGCCTTGTTCCTGGTTGTTGCAAATTGCTTTGTTGATCCTTTTCTGACTCATAGTTATAGGTAGACTTTGTGCTAGACATTCTCAAGAAGTAAAGATTAATGATATCTGTTGCCTGGCCTGGAGGTGTTTGTATACAATAATGGATTAAAGAGATCACTGTGTTAGCTGGACCCACAGTATGCAGTGAAACACAAAGAATGTTCTGGTGAAGCTAGTGGGACATGGGAGAGGTTGTTTTTGGAGCTATTGTACAGGATAGTAAAAATCACCAGTATAGCTGAAAAAAATGAAGGATTCTTTACAAGTCCATATTGTACATTTCAAAATTTCTGAATTCCAATGTGATAAAAATATACTGACAAAAATTGCACTATTGTGCTGTATTCATAACATTACATTATTCTTTAATTTAAATCATTTGAATATGTCCATATTTGGTATGATATTACTGAACTATGACAAATCCATATCTCCATATAATATAAAGCCCACACTATGTAAAGTATATATAATATACATTTCTCTTAAAAATTGATATTTGAAGATCATGAAGCTAATAAAAAGAACTATTTTATATTTTGAAGTATATTTATTTTTATGTGTATGAGTATTTTGCTTGCATATATGTATATGCAAGAGAAGATAGGGCAGATACCTTGGAACTAGAGTTACAGTAAGTTTTGAGCTGTCATATAGGTGCTAGGAACTGAATGCAAGTCTTTTTGCAAGAGCAATAATCAAACACTTGAGCTAGCTCTAAAGCCCTATGATAACACTTTAGATATTCTCTCTGATCATACCTTACAATTTTTCTTTATTATACAAAATATATCAGAGTCTGCCATTGTTTTCTTGGCAGATCATGTTGGCATAAACTTTAATAATGTGATTTGGTCTCTACAAATTAACTTTCATTTTACTGTATTTCATTACATGTCAATTCTCTTATTAGTAGGACCATGACCAACTAGGGGAAATAGTATCATACTAATGTATGTACCATGCTTTTTGAAGCATTTTAATTCATTCCGTATGATACCTGCATAGAAATAGAGTTTCTATGTTGATACATGTTTCAGTGTTTGAAGTAACTGTTGAAAAATAATTCAATTTCCTCTATCTTCAGCTGTTTACATGTGTTTAATTCATTTATGACATTTTGAGCAGACTAAAAAAAATATTGATGTGTTTATTCCCCAAAGTGTTTTGCCACTTCAAATAATTGGCTGTATTCTATCCTTCACAGAGTTTGAAAAGAATTCAAGAATGTTGTCAATAAAACTTAGTAGCAACCAGGAATGGGCAACATTAACTAGCGTTCTTGCCTGGTGGGTGAAAAGTTTCCTGTTAACCGAGTTTCTTAAGCATTAATCAATAATATTTGTTAAAAACTTATTTTACTTTTTTTTTTGCTTATAGTATATAAATAATATGAAGATACTCCATAGTAATCTTGTTTACTATTTATTTGGCTTTCTTCTTTAATATAGTACACTCGAACTCCACAAGAGTTAAATAAATCAAATATTTATATTGGTATACAATATTTACTCCACATATATATCTTATATATAAAATAAAGTAACATATAACATCCTAGTATATTATAATTAAATAATAATAAAATATAGTGAGTATATTTCTACTATACATACTTTTCTAATGTTCTGTATCTATCCTGTACTTAAGTACAGAAATACCTCATGTCTACAAAGATTATTCAAACGGTTTTGCCTCTTTTTAAAGTATTGGAATTATTTGCCTCTTTTAAAGTCCCTGTTTCAATTATGAAGAACTGTCTTAATATTCCTTGGTGTATGCTGAGGGTCCTATAGAGATTCTTGTTTCCATGGTAAGTTAGGTAACAAGAGAAATGATAAGAAAACTCAATTTACTCATGCATTTTCTCTGTTATTAGATTACCTACCCTCTCAAGGTTCCAGTATGCTCCCTCTTAATTTTATTATGTTTTTCTTTTTCAAGATTTTTATATATGACATTTTTATGAAGGGGGGCCTTTTAAAATTACCTTGCTACTCATTCATCTCAAATTCCTTACTTTTTTCTTCATTTGATTATATCAATCATTTTCCCCTCTTTCTTGAGACTGTGCTCTTGAAGCTATATTTTAGATTATGAATTTCCAAATTCATTCTTAGCCACATTCGGAAATATACCTTCCAGGGTACTGAAAGGAGATACATGTACATGAAACATAGACTATAAAATGTGGAATATTTTTATAGAGATTGATCATCTAGTGTTCTTGCCTATCTCACTGAGTTATAAGGCTGTGCCCATCCTTCAGTTGGCTTAGTCTCAAAGTGTTAGCCAAGTAAGTCCCTGAACTTTACAGGTTATTTGGATTAAAAAAATTGTATAGCAAAGAAAATAGACCAAAATTCTATACTATTCTATATTACCGAGTATAGAATCTGAGGCCTCGAGTAATTGTGTGTTAGTTCTTAAGTGGGACTCTCTTGTTTGGGTTCCAGGACTTTTAATAAGAAATAAGCTCCACTCAGATTTTGCTCAGACTTATTTGCCTGACATTTATGATACATTGTGGTCATATTAACACAGCATATTAGATTTACTTTTTATATAATTATATTAATAATGTAACATCAATTACATTACATACATACACATGTTTCTGTCGTTAATATGAAAATTTCTATTAAAATTACTTGTGAAAAATTTTAAATTAAATTTTTAGTATGGAGGATTTTTGAAAAAAAAAGTGAAGTTGCTTTTATTGGTTCACCATTTCAATGTAGTTAAATGTAGTTAAAGCAAATTTTAGAGTAACTGGGAAATATGAGAATATTTATGCTCATGAATTTGTTTTGCCGCAAGCAACCAACCAAGAAAGCTGCATATAATTAAATAAAACCACAACTAGTGTTAGATACTGAAATTCCATATCAAATATATTAAATACGTTCTCAAATAACAGTAAGTACCATTTTAAACAGACAGACTCTGATTCTAGACATTTATCACATGAGTAGGATTTGCTGTTTGCACGGGAACTGTGCTGTTTCTAACTCCTGGAGATACTCTGTAGAAACTTCCAGGTTAAACCTTATGAAAGAGTGTTTTTAAAACAGGCCTATCTCTTTGGGTGTGCCAGATTTAATGAACCAGTTGTATATTCCTAAATATGAATGCAGAATTTACAGGACAGGGCTTCTATGCCAATAATACCAAATAAAGTGTAAATGAAATCAATAATCCCATGCTATTATTCTGAAAATTTATACATCTTTGAAAATATTCACTTTGAGTTCAGAAAAAAAATTGTGAAAGAATCTATAAGAGTAAGAGCCAGTTCTACATGGTCTGTTTTATACAACTTTGATGTATGTAGCTTTTTAGCAAGAATAAAGTAAAATAATTGTCCTTCCCTTTTTCTATCTAGAGAAAAGAATAGGATAGTATATTTTCTTCAATTAGATTTAGTTAATTGAATTTTAATCACTTATGATAAATGGTCCTTTGAGGGTATATTCAAAACCCTGTTATATTTTAAACAGTACCAGTTTTATTTTAGTTTAATTATTTAATTAGTATGACGTAATGTACTTGTTGCTTTTGTCTTTCTCTCAAGCAACTATTTTTGTAGCCAGGACTGGCTTCAGACTTACCATGTAGTTTTCGAGAACGACTTTGAACTTTTGATCCCACTCCATCCAGGTCCAAAGTGGTAGGATTTAAGACCTAAACCAATACAACAAGTTTCCACCCCAGTATTTAAATTACATACATAGCTTTCTTTGGCTTCTGAAACAGTGATTACATATTTGTTAACAATCTATTGTAAAGAGCATATATTATTAACAGTGTTATTTGGAATATACCATGTCTGGTTTCAAGATTTACACCTTCTTGTCTCAATCTTGTTATTTCTGACTGGCAGTCTAGGTCTGCTCCAATAACTTTATTAAGGAAAAGATGTTGTTTTATTTGCAGATCTGACATCACTAAATTATGCACTCAGCACAGTGAAAGTGTATTACATTCATCTGATTCTTATTTGGGGAAGGGGAAGGAAGATTAGTCAAGAAAATTTATTTTTGAAAAGTAACAAATATATTTCTTCTGAATATACTTAACATATAAGAATCTTATCAAAAGTCCTTTCACTGAACAATATAGATGATTTGATGTCTTACATGTTTGTCCATAAAAGAACCACATAGACAGGCCCCTGGCTGCTGTTCTTGTTTACTTTGTAGGCTTTTTTGTAAATACTATAGCTCCGGTATGCATTATATGGGATTTCTGCATGTGTAAATATTATTTTTAGAGGCCTGTTTGTTTTCTAATGAGGAGAGAATGAAAGAATGGTGATTTGGTTGGTAGGGGTGGTGGAGAAAATTTGTACGGAGTTAAGGCAATAAAACCATAATCAGCATATATTGCATGGACAAAATATCTTCAATTGAAGAAAACAAGATTTAAAAAGAGAGACATAAAAAAGAGAGACATATTTGACCATTCTTTGAACATATTCTCACGGACATTTTATATAATTATCAGTATTTTTCTGTGATTATTTTAAGCATAGTTACTTTCCTTGCATTGTAAGGAAGTAATTCCTCAATAAGTATCCTGAATTGCAGGAAGTCTTATGAGCAGAAACACCATCTGAGGGATTTTCCACACTATAGTTCTGAGAATGTTTAATTTTTAAATTTATATGCAAATATTTTTACTGAAGAGTTTCCATACATTTACAATTTAAAAAAAAATTGTCTTGTTGTTTTTAGAGTTTTGCTTTGTTTTGTTTTGATTTGGAGACAGGGTCTTTCTAAGTAGACATTGCTGTTCTGGAAGTCCCTGTGTAGAACAGAAGAATCTTGAACTCACGGAGATGCATCTGCCTATGGTTCTTGAGTGAGACTGTCTATTTAATGAACAGTTTTGGGGAACTGATGCTTAAGAATAAAAGTTTATTTTACCTATTGACCTAGACTACATGGACCACGGAATTTTCAGAGCAAAGGAGCAAACAAAATACATGTCAAGTGTAAAAGAGAACCTCTACTACAGAGAAGACAAACACAAAGATGGCCATGCTCATTAGCCAAGTCCCCGACTTCTATAACAACACAGGTGCTAACTGCCCAGCTTCACTGTCAAGTTTACACAAGTCCATGTTTTAAATTTTCTCTTAACGTTTCACTTCCAATTAATTTGCTTCACTTTCTATTGAATACCTGTGAACATATAGAATGAATTATAGTTTGTACTGGAATTTTTATATCATTATATTATAAATGTCTATATATGTATACAAAGAATAATATATGTACAAAGTATGTATTGCAGAATATTGAATACAGACTATATTTTCATAGATTTTCCAAACTCATTATATTTTTGGACTAGAAAATATATAATTTTTAGTATTACTCTTTGGTAAAAACTCAGCAAAATATGCTTTTAGTGTTGATAGTAGTTAACCACACTAGTAATTAGGCATTAAAAAACTGATAACTAATTGCTGAATAATTATTCAAGACATGCCATTAATCATGCTCGTATATAATTAGCACCAACAGTGCATATTTTCAAATGGAAGCGTTAAAAACATTTAGACTCTTCAACTTACAATTATGTTCAGTTTGAAAGCATTGAAAATGTTTACTGTATTGATTATCTGCTGTCTTCCATGGCTAACTAATAGTATGTCTTGTAGTATTGAATATTTAACAATTACTATGGGTATTATCTTCCTGTAATTTTTCTAAAGTTCAACAAAAGAAACTTATGTTGATTAGTGAAAGGTATTGTGAAATGTTTGTTTTTTATTATATTGAAAACATAACTATATTTTATCCTACAGCATTTACTTATATTATATTTAATAACACATTTCTAGTAATTGAAATATTCTATGTCAATATGATATCTAACTACTTCTATAGCCCTTACTTTTTAAATAAGAAAATAATTGTTTACTCAGAATATTTCCCTTTAAAAGATTTAAACTACTTATGTTGGAATATAATTTTCGCATTTTCATATTTAACCAAATCTGCTTACATTTTATGGATGCTTGAACTAAGAATATTGGTGAGCACAGAATCTGGACACACTTTCTATCTTTCCAAGCTTACTCTGGCTCAGTGCTCCCCTTTCTGTCAATTGCAAAGAGCAGGTGCACGCCTAGTAGCTTCAGATATTGTTTCTCCAGAGCGATGTCTCACAGGTCTCCCTCTTACCACAATCCAAAGAAACTCCAGATTACAGCTTTCATTAGGGTGCCACCTGTTAGCTAAGAGCTCCATGCAGCTCCCAGCAGGTCCTTCCTAAGTATCATGCCCCCAGGCTCTTTGGAATAGTACACCATTTTCATCATCTGTCAAGCTGGGCTAAACCAGTAGGAGAAGAAACTTGGCAAAGTAAATTCTGCTTCCTGCTCCAAACCATTGTGAGGCTTAGAAACACATCCTTTTCTAGTATGTCAAAAGTTGGATGCCTTCATGTAATTTGGGAGGCATGGGATGCCTTTGGGAGGAGTGCTTATTAGAAATAATCAACTTTGGGATGCCCATAGTGTTATGCATAGAGTAAAATAATGAATCAGTAATTTATAAGGTCATCTTCAGGCACTAGCTCATTTTCTACTGTTCTGAAACAGCACACATAAAAGAATTAGATGTGATCAAAACCTATGGATCCTCTTAGGATCCATGTCTAACTCAGGCTACAACCCTACACTTCTGTATAGAAAACTAACATTACAGACCATGACCACCATTATTTTATTTACATTTCTATTTCTGTAACAGAGATAGCATAGATTTTTTTAAAAAAAGTTTAATTAGGTCATTGTTCTGCAAGCTTAGAATCTATGATGGCAAAGTGGAGGAATAATGTCAGGAAACTAGAACTGAAGCTGAGAGTTCAGCATTCAATCCACAAACAAGAAGCAGAGAAGATGGGATGTTGATAGGGTCTTGAAATCTCAAGCCTGTCCCTGGAGATGCATCTCCTCCAACAGGATTGCACCTATTCTTGCTTTGCCGACATTCAAATATTCAAAGGTGTAGCCTTATTGGTGGCTTTCTTTCCAAAGCACCACAATCATTTTGTTTATTATTATCCCTGGTACACCTCTAGTTTTATTTCAGTACATTGATCACAAAGATACCTGGAACACTTTTGTGTTATGAACCTGACATGTAATGAAGACCGAAGCTTCCAGCTATGGATATCAGTAAAGCATATTAGCAGATGACAATCAACTTCACTTACCAAATGAGCAGGGTACAATTTTCTTCTTCAAAATCTGATGGAAGGCACATAGCTTGGGAGGTGACTGTTGATTTCCGAATGTCTTACCCAACTATTCTTAGTTACAATTTTGAGACAGGTGTAGAAACCAACAAGCTTTTGTACATGTAGTCAAGAAAACTATTCTTGGCAAGTACCTGATGCAAAATGGGACCTAAGTGCAAACTGGTTCAAGCTGGAAACTAAAATTCACAGGTCCCAAAGAGTACCAATGAGTTTTCTAGTTAGAGGAGGGCTGATTCTCCAAGCTGATCCAAATGGTAGGAAAGGTTAATAACTTGAGTCTATTCTTTTCCTTTCTTTCTTTTTCTTTTTCTTTCTTTCCTTTTTTTTTTTTTTTAGAAATCAGCTCAGAGTAAGGATTCCCATGTACAAACTTAAAGACTCTCACTTGAACCAAAATAGATACAGAAGTTCTTGTTAGCTGTCTTAAGTATAGGACAGCACAGGAGCAGAGAGATGTAAAATTTTAATATGTACTCAGTTAAACATCCAAATTTGAACCAGAATCTTTCTTATAAAAGAATGATCATATTAAGAAAGCATAATAGGAATATTAATCATAAATACTCAACTGTACTGTTTCTGAGGAGAAGGCTCAGTCTTGTTGCTCTTACAGGGACCCCAAATTCACTTCATAGTACCCACTTTGTGGCTCTCAACCATCATTTACCACAGTTCTGGAACATCGAATGCTTTTCTCTGACCTCTGTAAGCACCGAGCACACATGTGGTGCACAAACTCATACAGGCAAAGGGCTCACACACAAAGCAAAATTTAAAAATCTAAAACAAAAGATTTAAATATGTTGATAACATCAATGGAAGCTTTGTATATCATGCCTGGCACTTTAAGCCTCTTAGATTACACTCTAAATGAGTACAAATCAGGGAGCTGGCAAGTCAGAAAAAAGTTGGCAGAATGATGTCACTGACCATTGTAACAGCAGCTGATTTTTAGAGACAGTGTGAAACTGTGCAAAACCTAATAAAATAGTGTCTGCTCTATATTGCATAAGCAAATAACATTATGTACTGTCCTAGTTCAGATGTGTGAAGGGAGAAATAGGAAGTTGAATTAAGCACTGAAGAAAGTCTGTTTAAGTGGTGACCCTCTTGGGACATTTTCCATTATTTTTATGTCAAGATTAATGTGTTGCAAGAAATACTATGCCTCTTATTCCCCTTAGGTTTAGCCACAACTTAGACAAATGATGCTCATGGTTGCTCAGAGCCCTAAAGCTTTCCTTCTACCAGTGACAGAGCAGGCTGGATCCTTCCAGATTGTCACAGACTGACATCATCTTATCTAACTGATGCACACATGCTTCATGGAGGGAGAGAAGGCAATTTACCCTCCACTGAGACTATTTGTTTGCTTTTTAATTGGCTTGGACTAGTTTTGTGCAAGAAAACATTAAATTATAGCTGAATACAAAGGAGGTGGGTGAGGCAGGAGAGCATCTGCGTTGGTAATTTCTAAGTAAATGAATTACAGCTATTCAAGCGCTTCGCAGAGCATTTGCAGAAACAATTAGGCTCTTGGTCAGCACTATGTTTCTAGGGCTGTACAAGACTTGTCTGATTTTGATTAAAAGCACATTGTTCCTTTTGATAGCAAAGCCCTTTTCCTTCACTGCTCATGTAATCATCACTATGTTCCACTACAGAATAATATACTCCAAGGAAGCAACATACCAATTTCTCAATAGACATGTGGTTGCCTATGAGTTTGCAACTTATAAACGCAAAGGCAGACAAGAAGTTTTATTTTTAATTGCTTATTTAAAAGCCGTATGCATTAATTTATGATTTAAGAAATAAATGTGCACAATTATTGTTTTATTTTTTAATTACTAAAAGGGGCGTAGTTCAACAAACTTTTGTTTTGTTTTATTATGTTTTGTTTTGTTTTGATTTGTTTTTCAAGACAGGCTTTCTCTGTGTAGCTGTGTCTGTCTTGGGACTAGCTCTGTATACCTGGCAGCCTCAAGTTCACAATGATCAACCTGTGTCTGCTTCCAAAGTGCTGGGATAAAAGACATGAGCTACCACCACCTGGCCAACTAAATTTGTCTGATTTATTTTTGTTTTCTTTGATACACAGTCTTTATGTGTATCAGAATTAGGCCTAAAACTTATGACTCTCCTGCCTCTGCCGCCAGAGTGTTGGGATTAGAGGATTTTCCTACCATTAAGTGAGCTATCAAATTTATCCTTGAAAATGTTTGTAGGCAGGTAATATGAACATTTGAAGCAACTATAGGTTGAGCATTATTTCTTAATACACACTTATTCAGTGTAAGCCTGAAAGAAGAAAATATTTTTTACCTGAAAATTAATTGTGGGAAGCAGTTTCTGCTGTGCCTGTGGGACCTAATTGGTAAACAAGCAATGTGCGCATGTGCAAGTGTGTTCGTGCCAAGTCACGGCCCATCCCGGGGTGTGGTGATGAGGGAGAGCAGCCAATCAGGTGTGGACACGCCACACTAAGGTGTATATAAGCAGCGCCTTTTTGGTGCTTGGGGTCTTCCTCTTCATGTTGAAACTGGTGTAATAAAGTTGCTGCAGAAGGATCCGGTTTCTCACACGTGTGTTCTTGCTGGTGAAACAATAGCGCGTGTGAGAATTAATCAATTTTTTTTTTTTTTTTTTTACTTTCAAAGCACATTTGCTAGGTTTTCTTTAATGTCTGCAACTATAATATTTAAATAAGACAGACACTAATTTTGCAGGTATTTTTAAAACAAACTTTTTTGTCTGTATCCATTTTAAGGAATTTCTATCAATTAATAATTGTGACTTATTATCATAATGATCCCATAATACCTATAAAATAGAACACATTCACATTGTTGAATAACTTAATAGAAGAGTGAACGTCGCCAGGCAGTGGTGGTGCACACCTTTAATCCCAGCACTTGGGAGGCAGAGGCAGGCAGATCTCTGAGTTTGAGGCCAGCCTGGTCTACAAAGTGAGTTCCAGTACAGCCCGGACTATACAGAGAATCCCTGTCTCAAAAAAAAAAAAAAAAAAACAAAAAAAACAAAAACAAAAAAA